>NC_050177.1:39961303-40261303 GCF_008315115.2 Sander lucioperca
TTGTGTGTGTCAGTCTGCTTGTGTGTGTGTCTGTGGGTTAACTTTGAACAATAAACATGTCATGTACTTAATAAATTATTGCGTACACCAGTGTGTACTTTCCTCCCACAACTTCCAAATGACAGTTATACACATATTCTGTCAAGATGACCCCCCCCCCCAAAAAAAACTGTTTTGTTATGTTTATGTTATTATAAGTTTGTTAAATGCTTTAAAGTTATAAAAACATTTATAAATGGAGGTTACAGTGACACCACAGCCACAAGCTGTACCGCACACGGTACAGTGCCTCTGTAGCCTGCATTATGTGTGTCTCCATTTCAAAACATCACTGCAGGTTGACTGTTTTAGCAGCAAGTCGTCATTTGTGATTGTTTGCAGAATGTGGCAGTTTAGAGACGTTTCCTCTCACTGCTTGTCTGAACCGTTGTAACTATGGCCACGCCAAGACCCGCCCTTCAATCACTACTATTGGCTAGGCAAAGTGAACCCCATCCAATCTAGTTCTTCGCAGGGCGGGTCTTAGAGTGGCTGTAGATTGATTCGGAATTTTTGCGAACGTTCATTCTCACTCACTCACTCGTCTCAACAGTGGATTGACACGGATATCGATTGAGCTTCATAGAACATTACATTAAACGGTAAAGTATATTTATATGAATGAGAAAATGTTAACTGACCATATGTGTAATGAAATGTTATGTTGTCCCTGTCTGACGTTTTCTTTTTAATGTTACATGAATTCTATAAAGTCAGTCACTGTTCTGCAAAGTGTATTGACCGGCTTTACGTAAAGGCCACTTTGGTACAACTGTTAATGTAACGTTAACCCTAAACTAGAGCTTAATTCATGTGTACGGTTATTGTCTATTTGTTTTAATGGTGAGGGGCATTTATTTGACGGCTTTAGTTACAAGTTACTTTGCAGGTTGAGGTTATTAATAGTCATCAAATAACTTTTGATATATTATTATTAGAGATTCAACTACCCAACCGTAGATAAAGTAGTTAAAGCCAGCTCCAACTTTACCACCTGCAACATTGCAGTGATGTATGCAATTATTACATCACTACAATCTAAGTAATAATACATTATATTTCTATTGCACTTTACTTTACAAAAATGTCAATGCCCTATGTAAGGTTAACAACATACTGCATATTATGTGTGCTTTATTTTTCTTTTAGGCTACAACATATACATAAAATATTGTATCTATATTTTACTATGTAATGTACACATTTGCCTGATATTGTCTAAAGCTGAGTATTTTAAACAAGGAATATCAAATGTTGGATGTCTTTGGATGAGACTTCACACTTTCTTACTTGAGTCAACAATTGAGTTCATGTAAAGGTTAAGGTGTGACTCCTCACTAAGCTGAGCTCTCTTCACCTTCAAGTTCTTTTCTGTGGGTAGTTCAAAGGGTTCCACCCACAGGAGGTCTATCTTTGAAGTATTAACAGTCTCACTTAACAAATACAGAGCTCACTGTCAAGACATACAGAAAGGTTGGCAATAATCCAGTTCAAAACATTACAATATCTAATATAAAATAATAAAGAAAGCTGTTTTTCTTTTTTTTAAATCTTTAAACACTAGACAAATACAGTATAAATATGCAAAGGCTGAGATGTAAACCTTTTATTTATTTATTTTCGCTTCATTGAGACCCTCCAATTTGTTATGAAAATAGTCAATGTCTATAACGTAAAAATATACAAATTTCAGACTTTTATTCATGACAAGGTAAATGCACAAACAAATCTGATTTATTACATTACATTAACATTACCATATGTGTAATGACATGTTATGTTGTCCCTGTCTGACGTTTTCTTTTTAATGTTACATGAATTCTATAAAGTCAGTCACTGTTCTGCAAAGTGTATTGACCGGCTTTACGTAAAGGCCACTTTGGTACAACTGTTAATGTAACGTTAACCCTAAACTAGAGCTTAATTCATGTGTACGGTTATTGTCTATTTGTTTTAATGGTGAGGGGCATTTATTTGACGGCTTTAGTTACAAGTTACTTTGCAGGTTGAGGTTATTAATAGTCATCAAATAACTTTTGATATATTATTATTATTAGAGATTCAACTACCCAACCGTAGATAAAGTAGTTAAAGCCAGCTCCAACTTTACCACCTGCAACATTGCAGTGATGTATGCAATTATTACATCACTACAATCTAAGTAATAATACATTATATTTCTATTGCACTTTACTTTACAAAAATGTCAATGCCCTATGTAAGGTTAACAACATACTGCATATTATGTGTGCTTTATTTTTCTTTTAGGCTACAACATATACATAAAATATTGTATCTATATTTTACTATGTAATGTACACATTTGCCTGATATTGTCTAAAGCTGAGTATTTTAAACAAGGAATATCAAATGTTGGATGTCTTTGGATGAGACTTCACACTTTCTTACTTGAGTCAACAATTGAGTTCATGTAAAGGTTAAGGTGTGACTCCTCACTAAGCTGAGCTCTCTTCACCTTCAAGTTCTTTTCTGTGGGTAGTTCAAAGGGTTCCACCCACAGGAGGTCTATCTTTGAAGTATTAACAGTCTCACTTAACAAATACAGAGCTCATTGTCAAGACATACAGAAAGGTTGGCAATAATCCAGTTCAAAACATTACAATATCTAATATAAAATAATAAAGAAAGCTGTTTTTTTTTTCTTTTTCTTTTTTTAAATCTTTAAACCCTAGACAAATACAGTATAAATATGCAAAGGCTGAGATGTAAACCTTTTATTTATTTTTTTCGCTTCATTGAGACCCTACCAATTTGTTATGAAAATAGTCAATGTCTATAACGTAAAAATATACAAACTTAAGACTTTTATTTATGACAGGGTAAATGCACAAACAAATCTGATTTATTACATTACATTAACATTACATACATTAGTTAATTATCAACCTAGGTGATTCTAGAAGGCCAATTATTTTGAAATAAAATAGTGAATGATTGGGATATGGTTTTGGTTTAGCTATTAATTTCAATGTTTTTCTTTGGGTAACTATAATTGTGTATGTTATATAATGTTATTTATTTTGCTTTTAGATGTCGTCTCCAATGAAAATCGGAAAGGTAGATGATGAAAAGGTCGAGGCTGCTAGATGTGCACTGCAGGTTTGCGCAGTAAGTGATGTGTTTAATTTATTTGTTAATAAGTGGGATTAAACATTGTGTAATATCAGACAAAGGAAATGAAAATACTCATTTATATGTACCATACAGTTGTTTTTATGTAGCTTATAATATACTGTAGTTACTATTTTGCAAATGTGTCTTTTTTGCAGTTCTTTCAATAGTTACATACACTACACTGGTTATGTAGTAATATGATATAATCTTTTTTCTTTGCAGTACGCAATAACGGATGTAAATGCATCGCGTGAGGAACTGTACCCGCAAATGGTGTCAGCCATTGATGGCATCATGGACATTGTTTGTAGGGAGGTGCGGCTAAGGAGGGCAATGGAGGAAAAGCACAGGTGGCAGCAGAATGGTCTGAAGGCTGAATTGTTCCGTGAAAGACAGCGTCACAGTCAGGAGAAGGAGGATCTTCACAGGAGGATTGAACAGCTTGAGCAGAAGGTTGTGGATATGGAGTTGGAAGCTCTATTTAATAATGATGGTGAGTTTTTGTGTTTAGTTGTAGTTTGCATGTTGTCCCAGCTTTGACTATGGTGGTATTGTTGATTAATGTATTTGTTAAACTGATGTGTCATGTGAAGATCTACTAAATTACACGTAAAAACCAATTTTACTAGGACCAGTACAGAGTGGTGACCTTGAACATTTACCTTCATGAAATCCATACATAAACTCAATTGACTTTCTGTGTAACAGTGTGTCCACAATATAGCCCATGTAGATTGTGTTTTGGGACTGTAATATGTGATAATATATAATTGTTTTGGGAGAAAAATGCATAGTTACAATGAATGTGTTTTTATCTGTGTTTTCAGCGCCGTTTGACAATGACATACAACAAATTGAAGTGGATACGGAAAATACGGAGAGAGAAGAGCCACATGAGGTTGAGAAGGAGGAGAACAATAAAGAGGAAGATGAAAAGGAAGAGGAGGACGTGTTAGAATAGAACAGTGAAAATGTCCTTTTTTAAGACTATTTTTTGGGGTTTTCCTGTTTTTTTATATAATATTTTGTAATATTTTTCATTGTTTGCTATTTATGTTAGTAGTGTACAGTTTGTACAGTTTGTAATAGTTCTTTTAATAAATGTTTTACTGATAATAATGTTCCCTGGTGTTTCTCTTTTTTTTGTGGGAGGGAGGGAGGGGGCAATTTATCTTGACAGAATATGTGTATAATTGTCATTTAGAATGTTGTGTGACTTAAATACAGACAGGTGTAGGGAATAATTTATTAAGTATAAGAGATGTTTTTTTGTTTGAAGTTAACATTTTATTGTCTGTTAGGAAGTATTTACCGGAGAAACTAAGTGCTCTATCTTTTCACCTTGAAATATATACAGTGTATCTGCTACAAGAGTCTGATATACAGTATGTATAATAAATGTAATGTACAGTATATAGTATAGTGGGTATTTGGTGCAACGGTGTTCATGCAAATATTCTTTAATCAGGAAGAAACCTCAAACAAAACCTGACTCTATGTGGGTGACTATAAGTTTGGACTGGATTGCTAAGAGAACCTGATAAATATGATAACCTGATGTTTTTTAAATATGTTATTAGTTACTTAGCTGTTTTAAATTAAGTGATTAAGTAGTGTATTCTTTACTAACTGTATATAGCATACATGTTTGTCAAAGTTATGAATTAGAAAACAAAAACTGTGAATATAAACGATGATGTGTCTGACGCTGGAACAACTATTGCGTGAGGACTGCACTATGCTGCCCTACAAAGGCAAAAGACCTTAACTCGCCAGAGTGTGAAACTGAGAAAAATGACTTTAAAGTTATCTTGTCCTGACAATTGAGTTACAGGTATACTATTGTAATTTTCACATTTTGTAGTGTAGACTTGTCTTAATCTATCGACAAAATTGTTTTTAACTCAAATTTGACCTTTGACCCTTTTTAGGAAGTTACTGTATTCTGCCTTAGCATTGACAACAAAATGACAATCGGTCATACCAAGGCAAAAGACCTTAACTTCTATTTTATAGCACAATGTTCTGATAACAATGATAACTTTTACTTAAAATGTAAGCAAAATTAATCATATTGGACTCACTATGATAAAAATGGCTTCACATTTATCAACATCATATGAAAATGATGTATCAATAAATTTTTTCTGTATTTCATACTCATACTAGTACCACACAGGCAGTCGCATGATTGATTCAACACCATTCATAGGCGCCGATACGGTGCAATTAAACATTGCAGTTGGTGCTAAGTGGAGCACCTGTCATAGCGTGAGTGGTTATGTTGGTGGCATTGATTCTTAATTTCCCACGAAGCACCCACGGAGGAAAACATAAATCGGTGCCTATGACGCCGTTTGCAATGTTTAATTTCACGGTATCGCCGCCTATGAATGGTGTTGATATTGGATTTAACCCACAGTCCCCTCTTGGCAATTTTTTAAAAAAAAAAAAAAAGCCTATTTTCAGTAATATTATAAAAAAAGATCTTAAAAGTAAATGTCCTTTTCTATTTTGTATTTTTTAAATGACCAGAATAGAAGTCCACACTTGGTCGGTGTAGCCTGATAGTCCCCTGTTGTAACATAGACGTGTATGTGTGAGTTTGTGTGAGTTGTGGTTCTCCGTGTCTTTCTGGTCCGTTTCTTCCCCTCCTGTATTTCCCTGGTTTTTGACTCCCTTGGTTTGTTTTGTTTTCTTGTTTGGGAATTGTTTTTGCCTGCTGCTTCATCCGGACTCCCTTTGTTCATTTGGTGTTTGGACTAATAAATCAGACCTAACAAACCTTCTCCTGCCTTCCTGCCTGCTCACTCTGCGTTGGGTCCACTATTCCTCACTCCACATAACAGAATGATCTGACCACTATGGACCCAGCAGAGTCATTAGAGGACGAACTTTGTGACCTTACTTGTAGGCTTATCTGTGCTGTTGGGGAGTGGAGATTTGCCCAAGGTTGGGAGGCTAAGGAGGCAGTTCTTCGCTCTGCTCGCTGGAGAGTTTCCACTCAACCCTAGCTTAGGAGCTCCCTGCCGGAGTGGATTCAGGATTTCTTGGAAACTCCTAGCCGTGAGCCAACACCCCAACATGCTACCAGGCCATCTTCTTCCAAGCCTGCTAGCAGTCAGCTACCCCTGCTGCCAGTTGGTACCCAGCCTGCAACTTGGTCAGTGAGTTTTCCTGAGCAGACCAATGTTCCCGAGCTGACGTGCAACCCTTCTGTTCCCGAGCTGACGTGCAACCCTTCTGTTCCCGAGCTGACGTGCAACCCTTCTGTTCCCGAGCTGACGTGCAACCCTTCTGTTCCCGGGCCGACGTGCGGCTCTCCTGACTCCTGACTCCGGGCCGACGTGCGGCTCTCCTGACCCTGGGCCAACTCTCCTGACCCTGGGCCGACGTGCGGCTCTCCTGACCCTGGGCCGACTCTCCTGACCCTGGGCCGACGTGCGGCTCTCCTGACCCTGGGCAGATCCTGGGCTGGCAAGCAGCCCCATTCCAGAATCCAGGCTAGCTAGCAGCCTTCTTGATCCCCGGCTAGCTAACAGCCTCTCTGAGACCCGGCTAGCTAGTAGCCTCCCTGAGCCCCAGCTAGCTAGCTACTCCCCTGAATCCAGGCTAGCTAGCAGCCTTCTTGATCCCCGGTTAGCTAACAGCCTCTCTGAGCCCCGGCTAGCTAGTAGCCTCCCTGAGCCCCAGCTAGCTAGCTACTCCCCTGAATCCAGGCTAGCTAGCAGCCTTCTTGATCCCCGGCTAGCTAACAGCCTTTCTGAGCCCAGGCTAGTTAGCAGCCCCTCTGTATCCAGGCTAGCTAGTAGCCTTCTTGAGCCCCGGCTGGCTAGCAGCCCCCTTGAGCCCCAGCTAGCTAGCAGCCCTCCTGAATTCAAGCTAGCTAGTAGCCTTCCTGACCCCAGGCTAGTTAGCAGCCCCTCTGTATCCAGGCTAGCTAGCAACCTCTCAGAGCTCCAGCTAGCTAGCAACCTCCCTGAATCCGGGCTAGCTAGCAACCTCCCTGAGCCCCGGCTAGCTAGCAACCCCCCTAAATCTAGACTAGCTGGCAAACCCCCTGAATCCAGGCCACCTAGTAACCCCCCTGACTCCAGGCTTGCTAGCATCCTTCCTAGTTTCCCAGAGTTTCCTAGAGTTCCCGAGTTTCGTAACGTTTCCGAGTTCCCTAGTGTCCCCAGGTTGTCCTTGATCCTGGATCCCCGGCTGGCTAGCAGCCTTCCTGATCCCCGGCTGGCTAACAGTCCTCCAGATCCCCGGCTGACTAGCAGCCTTCCTTATCCCCAGCTGACTAGCAGCTTTCCTGATTCCCAGCTGGCTAGCAGCTTCCCAGAATACCGGCTGGCTAGCAGCCGCCCCGAGCTTCGGCTGGCTAGCAGCTTCTCTGAACCCCGGCTGGCTAGCAGCCTCTTAGATCCCCAGCTGGTTAGCAGCATCCCTGATTCCCGGCTGGCTAGCAGTCCTCCAGAGCCCCGGCTGACTAGCAGCCTTCCCAGAATCCCGACTGGCTAGCAGCTGCCCCGAGCTTCGGCTGGCTAGCAGCTTCTCTGATTCCCGGCTGGCTAGCAGCTTCTCTGATTCCCGGCTGGCTAGCAGCCTCACAGATCCTTGGCTGGCTAGCAGCTCCCTTGATCCCCGGCTGGTTAGCAGCCCTCCAGAACCTCGGCCTGCTTGCAGCCACTCTGAACCTCCGCTGACGTGCAGCCTTCCAGAACCTCCGCTGACGTGCAGCCTTCCAGAACCTCCGCTGACGTGCAGCCTTCCAGAACCGCCGCTGACGTGCAGCCTTCCGAATCAGAATCAGAATCAGAAAGGGCTTTATTGCCAAGTACGTTGCACATACGAGGAATTTGTCATGGTGTTGTTGGAGCATGTCACACATACAAATATAAGAAGGATAAAAAGATATAAACAATATAAGTATAAACATATACACACAGTACGTATTAATAACGATAAAATAAATTTAAATAAATAGTAAAATAAGTTAAACAGTAGTGAAAAGGGACGCTACAGCAGAGTAGGTACAGTGGCATGAGGAGCCAGAGGTGGGGTGTGGAGAGAGTCAGGATGGAGAACCGCCGCTGACGTGCAGCCTCCCAGAACCGTCCCCTCGTGCCCAGTCGGCGGTCAGGCCGACTCCTGCCCCTCGTGCCCAGTCGGCGGTCAGGCCGACTCATGCCCCTAGTGCCCTGTTGACGGTCAGGCCGACTCCTGGCCCCCATGTCCTGTTGGCAACCCAGTCAACCTCTGCCCCGGTTGCCTGGCCACCTGTCCCCAGCCCAACTGACCCGTCGCCTGGCCCCAGCCCAGCTGACCCGTCTCCTGGTCTCGGCCCAGCTTCCCCTTCACCTGCGTAGCCTCCCAAGGGGCTCCGCCTTGGCCGACCTGCTCGGCCCCCGGAGGGGCGCTGCCCTCGACGTCCTGCCTGGTCGCCTGAGTGCCCTCGACGTCCAGTACGGCCACCAGAGAGATTCTGCCTTTGTCGCCGGTGGCCAGAAGGGTTCTGCCTTCGTCGCCGGCCGCCAGAGGCCTTCTGCCTTCGTCGCCGGTGGCCAGAAGGGTTCTGCCTTCGTCGCAGGCCGCCTGAAGGTTTCTGCCTTTTGTTTCTGCTCTCTGTCCCCTGTTGCCGAGGCCTCTCTGTTCCCTGTTCCCCAGTGACTCTCTGTTCCCTGTGCCCCAGTGACTTTCTGTTCCCTGGTCCCCAGTGGCTTTCTGCCGCCCCTGGACTCTAGCCGCCCTTTCTGGGTTGTTTTTTGTTATGGACGTCTGGTATCCGCCCCTTGAGGGGGGGGCTCTGTTATGGTTTCGTACTTTTCTGTTGTCTGTATTGTTTGTATGTTTTTCCTGTGTTCTCTGTCCTCCCTTGTGTTTAGTGTTGTGTCAAGTTTCTGTGATTAGTTGATGTCATGTTTTCTGTCTGCTTTTTCTGTTTCCTGTTTTATTTTGATAGTCTGTTTTCCTGCCTGTGTCATTGTCTGTGCTCCACCTGTTCCCCAGCCCTGGTGTCACCTGTCCTGCGTCTTCTCGTTACCCAGTTTATTTAGCCCCTGTGTTTCTTTGGTCTCTTGTCAGATTATTTTGTGTCCTGGTGCCGTCAGTTTGTGTGAGTTTGTGGTGTCTTAAATAGTAATGCTGTGATGCTGTATGAAGAGGAATCCGCCGACACTGTTCTTGATTATAAAAAGGTTTATTACAAGCAAAGATTCAGCATCAATTTAACAGACCCATGGATATCTGGAGAGACGACCGACCCAATCTACAAAATTTGCCGCTCTCCCTTTCCTTTGTGTGAGCAACGTATATATCCTATGCATTGTATCAACATAGGGCGTGATATGTGTGAGTACATGGTTCGACACAGAACTTAGCCAATCAATGCCTGTTATCTGGCACAACTCCAAAAAAGGTATCTTCTGTCTTGGGGGGACCTCCGCTCTGCTTAACAATTTCCAGATGTTCTCAGTAAGTGTAGAGTAGAGTTCATAGGACTCCCTTATAACAAACCTTTAAGCGTGTATAGAAAGTTATAGAATGGTCATATACTACATATTTCCCCCCTTCGAGACTTAATAAAGTCTCAAAAAACAAGAAGAGTAGGAATAACATTTCTCATTATAACATGTTCCTTATAATATAACTTTCGGAGTGTAAACAAATTTATAGAATGTAACAAAATGAAATCGTTGGAGTGTGAGAGCGAAAAACCCATCTGGCAGCTGTCTTTCAAATAACCATCAATCAATCTAGATAGGAAAACTCTCTCACGGTCCCTCTGCCTAGGCGACCACCTTAGTACTCCAGATCAATTAGAAAATAAATCTTTATCAATTTATGTAGAATTATGGTATAAGCAAATACATGTGAAAACCTCAGAAAATGAAATAAAATCAAAACAATGTCCAAATTCAGGCAGGTCGACCCTTCGGATCTGAAAAAAGGACTTCTATTTCCTGCCTAGACCCCATTTCCCTAAGCGTCAACAAAAAAGAAAAACATCTGAGGTCTCCATATATTCACTTCATGACAAAAAACATCATTCTTCAAACAATCAATGCAAGAACATTATACATAGTATGTATTACTCTGCAAACATGTATATATATCAGACAAACACAGGAATGTAGTCCACTACATTGCAGCTTCTCAGTAATGTTGATGTGGTGAAATCTGAACAGATCCACACCATCCTGGTTCAGAAGTCTCCTAGTTCTTTCATATTGTCCATATTTGTATCTGTATCTCCCTCTGCACATTACCCCATATGCTCTGGAAGAAAAGAAAACACTGACCAGTATCGTTTGCAAAACAACACATGAAAATTAAAAACATCAAATAAGAATAAAAAATAATAATATCAAAAATAATATATAATAATATGAATCACATTCCATTTCCCCCCTTAAATTAATAAGACGATACTAAATACCACTACAAAATCCAAAGAAATGTGAAAAAAGCATACAGTAAACCAAACCCTCATTTTAAATGACATGTCTAATTCCCTCTTTGCCGACCATTGATAGTCAGCAACAAAAGTTATGTCATTTCTGAAAAAACAACTCTTATCCTGATGCATCAATCACACCTTCAACAAATTAAATCAAACAAATCATAAACATCCCTTTTTAACACGTCTTGGTGTAGCCAATTGGGGATTAGAGAAGACCAAATTTATTTTAAGAGCCAATCATTTTATAGCATGTAATTACTTGCTTTCTACAAAGTACCACACAAAAGTCTCTCCTCACTGTTTGGTTACCAGATAGTGGGTGTAATAAATCTCCTTATGTCCAACTCTGTCAACCTCATCTATGTGACATTCCTGTTTAAATTAGACACAAAAAAAAACAAGTCTGCTTGCTAATCTACTGTGCAGAATAATCGTTCCTCTCCATTAAATTGTAATCACTATCAAAATTCAATGAACTACAGAGCTTCACTCTGGAGTTTTTGTAAGTTATTATTATTTGTTTTTTACCCTTTAACATTTACAAGCTTAAGTAACACCACTGCAACTTATGCAGAATAATGAAATTCAAATCAGATTTCTAAACCTCTATATAAATGACAAAAGATGCTGGTCCATCATTGGGCTATAATAACTGATTTCCATTCGCAGATCTTAGAGAGAAATCATGAACAAATGACTGGTACACTATAAACAACAAATTAACCAATGCAAACAACTTTTGATTTGAGTAGACTATATCTGTGATTGGGAGTTGTCTTATCCTTTCTCACATTATCACTGCTAATGTTCTTATGCATTCTCTATGCATCCCTATTTTACTTATAGTTACACAATTGGTCTAAGCTTACTTTTAACCAAATTCTGAGAACAGCACTCTCAATCTGCTGTTTGTAACAATTCAAATTCATACATGAGATTACTTCCCAATAAATTATCTGGGCAACAATCAAATAATAGAAACATCTTCAAAAGTTGTAAACTAAATGTCATTAGAACACAAAAATAAAACAGTGAAATGATCTTTTAACATTTCCTGACACAGCAACCAAAGTAACATATTTGTCACTAGTCTTGTTAGAAGCTGTCACAGGAAAATCATTACAAATTTAACAGAATATATTTCACCAGATACTGACAAAATGTAAGGTTTTTATACCAATTTGCTTAATTTAGATGTCTTAACCCTTCACATAGGTGTGTTCACATAGGAGTAACTCTATTTTAAAAGCAAAATTACTTTACTACTATTAATTACTTCTTTAGAGTAATTGTATTTTCAAATTGTGTGTTTGTCGGTGCATTACCTCCTTTTTATGTGTTGGTGCGTCAATGCGTCGATGCGTCAATGCGTCAGAGCAGATCCGATCTCTCTCACTCCTCCCTCTTTCTCTGGTCAGTCTGCTGATGTCAACGCTCATCTGTGCAGATCTGTATAAACTTGTGACTGTCCTGATCCTCAATTGTTGGATCTCTTTCTGGTCCTGATGACACCAGCTGACACCCCCCTTTCAGATCTTCTGGGCATCTCTAGAATCCTGGTTCCAGACTCCTATAAGGGTTCATCGGTCCTCCAAATGACCTTGACTGGCCTCTGTATCCTCCTCTGTAATTTCCTCTGGAGTTTCTTCCTGGTCTATTACAATCACGGGCAAAGTGTCCATCCTGTCCACAATTGAAACACGCTTGTGGTGATTGCATAGAGTATGAATCAAATCTTCTTCCTCTTCCTCTGCCTAAGCTTCCTCGTCCTCTTCCTCTCCAGTTCTGTATCTGTCCAAAAACTGGCTGTGGATATAAAACAACTGGAACCACGAATGGTGGTTGGAGCAACTGGCTTGACTGGAATTGTGGCGGTAAATGTTGATTTGGTGGGCATTGATTCTGCACAACCAAAACCTGCTTCTTCTTCTTCCTCTTATTCTCCACCAGTTGTATTCGATTGAGTGTTCTGGGAGTTTCTTGGTCTTGTTCTTTCTGCTCATTTCTATATAGCTTCACTTGATGGGCTATATGATCTGTATAAGCACCTTTTGCCATGCTTCCAAGTCCAATCACCTCTGCTAGTTTACTCCTTACTGGCAGGGGCAGCCCCTCCTGCAGTTTGGTTCGCAAAATTGACTGTTCCAGTTGGCTCACATCTGGATCATTTCCGGTAATATGTCTCCACACCTGATAAGCTCTTGTCACATAAGCTTTCGGATTTTCTTCTTGTCCCAATGGTTCAATCAGAACGTTATCTGGATGCACATTTGTTAGATACTCATCTCTCAGCGCTCTCCACAGACGACCTCTACTTGCAGCAAACAACTCAGGATCATATACAGAAGTCCCCACATATCGCTTAAGTCCTGCTCTCTGGAAGATTTCTCCCATAGCTGGAATCCCAACAAGATTAGCCAAAAGTCTCTTGATATCTCCTATGGCAAACTGTCTTCCCGTCGTAATTTCTTCCAACTTTGCAATCCAAGGATGTGCTCCGTCTTGAAGAGTAGGCAATTTATCAAGAATATCTGACATATCGGTATTCTGCAAGGGCTTATACTCCAAATCTTGAATGATCACTGGAAGCCTCTTCTTCCTTGTGCCCCTTTGTCTTGGGCGCAATGCATACTTCTTCTCCACTTTCTGGGATCCTTTTTTCAGCAATTTGTCCCTCTGTATCTTCAGCTTCTCAAAGTGCTCTTCCAATCGCTCCATGTCTCTTTCAATCTCTTCTATGCTAATCGCTGCAGGATGGAATCCTGTAGCTCCTCTGCTCTCCAAATCTTCATTACTGTCTCCATCTTCACTTTCATCACACTCTTCTGAATCACTCTGATCATCATCATCATCATCATCATCATCATCATCATCATCCTCCTTTGTCTTCCTAAACCTCAGTCTGCCCTTAGTTTCCAGATGTTTCATTTTCTTCTTACTTTTGGAGCTTGGATTCATCTTTATGGTTGTTTCGGCTTCTCAATTATTAGTTCATCTGTGAATGTTTCACCAAAGTACTTTGTAGGCATGTGTGACGTTACTTCTTTAATGTCAGTCTCTGGTCATGCCCTGACAGCCATCTGGGTGTCCAATTCAGTCACTTAACCATGGACAGTTGTAAATCTGTCGCCCCTCCTTCTCTGCTGCTCCAGCTCCAGATGCAGATGCAGTTTCTGGTGCAAGTGGGTGGGGGATGGGACCAAAGTTGACTACCAAATCAGCTTGTAGAGGAGTGAGACAGGTCTGCTCTGACATCCATCGAGGCACACTGAATAAACACAAAACACAACACCTCCGAGAAGCATTACTTGTACTTTAATCATACTCATTTTAGTTTTCTTGCTTCTAACCTATGACATCATTGATTCAAAATGTTGCCACAAAAATATTACCTAAGTAAGAAAAGTATCATAGAATATGTACTTAAAGTATCAAAGTAACAATGTAGAAAAATATGTTTGTTCTACACAAATCCTAATTCATTTTATTTATGTCAAATTACAATAAAATCCAAAAGCAATTTGTCTTGGAAATTACCATTAGTCATTCCTGAAAATTACATAATTTATCTCTTTTTCCTAAGTTTTGGTGCTTGTGGTATAGCAGTTTTTACTATTTTCATCTAAACGTCTTCCCTCCTGTAGATTATAACCCCAATGCTACAGTTGTCTCTGTAACAACAATATTAGTATGAACTCCAGTATCCTAATTCAAAAGTACATTTATCTCTTTCTTTGTCTTTCTGTCACTTTCACAACACTCTCTTTCTGTCTTTCACCACCTTAGTACCTTATTGTACACTTAACTTTCTCTTAAAGTCATGCCTTTTTTCCATTGTTGTTATGGGCAGCCTTCCCCTGTCCTGCCTGGATGTCTTTTCCTGTGTGTCTGTCTGTGTTGTGTCTTGTCTGTGTTTGTTTCTGTGTGGAGTACTGGAGGCGTGGTCCGTGATCTGGGTCAAGGGGCGTGGCCGCATCAACTCTGCTCAGCTGATCTCCGCAGCTGCAGCTCATTCATTCCTCATCACCTGCAATATTTAACCCGGGCTGATCTTCCTGTCGGCGCCAGTTCGTTAACCTCAACCCATGTGGTAACTTGGCTCTAACCCTGACGAATTCTAGTTGTTCCTGTGATTCCTTGCTGATACCTTGTCCTGTGTTTTCACTCTAGTTTCCGCTCAGTCCTGCTGCATCTCCACGGCGTCTGCATGCTCCAGTCTCACCTGCCAGCCTCCGTCTTCACTTCAGGAACCCACCAGTGATCTCGCCTCAGCCGGTCTCCTCTCGTGCTCCGAAACTGCCCGGACCAGTCTGGAGCTTCCCGGTTTAGGAACCATTGTCTGTCTCCTTGAGTACCTGTTGCTCTAATAAACCTTTTAAGACTATTACTGTGTCTGTGTGATATCTCTGCGTTCTGGGCCAAGACAAAACTTTAACAGAACGAACTGGCCATGGACCCTGCAGAGATTTCACACGCAACAGACGAAGACGGCATTTTTCGTGCTATCAAAAACCAAGGAGCTTTGCTAGGGCAGCACGACCAATTAATACATAAATTACTCGAGTCAAATCAGCAATTATGCAATCAAGTGACTCAGCTTTCTACTCAAATTGCCACCCTGTCTTTTCCCAGTGCACCCAGTGTTTTGCCTCCTCCCACTCCTTCCTCTCGGTCTGCTTCCTCCGCCTTGGACTCCGCTTCATTCACCCGGGAACCCCCAGTGACCTCACCTGAGCCATTTTTTGGGGAGTTGAACAAGTGCAGAGGATTCTTGCTCCAATGCGGACTCATCTTCCAGCAGAAGCCGTTGTCGTTTGCCTCGGAATCATCCAAGGTACATTACGCTCTGGGGTTACTAAGGGGGAAGGCTCTAGTGTGGGCAGAGGCAATGTGCTCAAATCAACATCTCACCAGTTTAAACTTCTCTGATTTTTCTGCACGGTTAACCACCGTTTTTGACCACCCTGACTATGTGGGCAATGCGTCCAAAAGACTGTTGGCGCTCAGCCAGGGTTCTGAGAGTGTGGCGGAGTACTCCATTGATTTTTGGACATTAGCAGCAGACTCGAGGTGGAACGAGGAGGCACTGCAGGGAGTATTTGTGCATGGTTTGAATCCTGTAATTAAAGATGAGCTAGCCCTTCGCGATGAACCCAGTAACCTGCACAGTCTCGTTTCCCTAGCCATTAAGATCGACAACAGGATTCGGGAGAGGAAACGGGAGAAGGACGGACCCACACACGCCTCAGCTCGGACATCCAAAGTATCTCGAATCTGCCCTTCGACTCCCCGGCGGGAGCTCCCGGCTGTTTCTGTCCCCGCCACGAGGGATGTGGAGGAACCCATGCAATTGGGTCGGGCCCGGTTACCCCCAGCTGAACGCTGGCGCCGCCGACAGGCAGGTGAGTGCCTGTACTGCGGTAATTCCTCCCACTTCCTTGCTAGTTGTCCAGTACGCCCAAAAGAAGGGGCTCCTTAGTCAGAGTGGGAACACTAGCGAGCCCTGTTCCAGAAATAGATCCCACATCTCCTCGCTTATCTCTCCCGGCTACCCTCCAAGTTGGTTCACTTTCATTACCCCTTTCAGCCCTAATTGATTCGGGGGCAGAGGACAATTTCATTGACGCCAATCTGGTTAAACAAGCTAACATTCCCTTCGAATCACTCCCAGCTCCCATTAACGTGGCTACCATTGACCGCCAATTATTAGCCAAAGTCACTCACCAGACAGTCCCAGTCACCATCATCCTGTCTGGTAACCATAGTGAGGAGATAGTCTTCAAGGTGGTGGCAGCATCATTCTCACCTCTCATTCTCGGTTTTCCCTGGCTCAGTACACACAATCCTCAAATTGACTGGAAACACAAGACCATAAACAACTGGAGTAGCTTCTGTCATTCTATGTGTCTCGGTTCAGCTATTCCCCCCAAGCTTGAAGACACCCCTGCTCCTGTAAAACCGCCTGATGTGTCCGGTGTGCCCAAAGAATATCTGGACTTAGCAGAAGTTTTTAGTAAGACAAGAGCACTATCTTTGCCTCCCCACAGACCCTATGATTGTGCAATTGAGTTGTTTCCAGGAGCCCCCTTGCCTTCAAGCCGTCTCTACAACCTGTCCAGACCCGAAAGAGAGGCGATGGAGAGGTATATCGGGGATTCACTGGCTGCAGGTATTATCCGCCCCTCCACGTCTCCTGTGGGGGCGGGTTTCTTCTTCGTGGACAAAAAAGACAAAACATTACGGCCCTGTATAGATTTCCGCGGATTAAACAATATCACGGTAAAGAACAAATACCCATTGCCACTCATAAACTCTGCTTTTGAACCCCTTCAGGGAGCCACGGTTTTCTCGAAACTGGACCTCCGCAATGCAAGGAGATGAGTGGAAAACAGCTTTCAATACTCCACTCGGACACTTCGAATACCTGGTAATGCCCTTTGGACTAACTAATGCGCCAGCAGTTTTCCAGTCAATGGTCAATGATGTTTTGAGAGATATGTTGAACCGGTTCGTGTTCGTCTACCTGGATGACATTTTGATTTTTTCCAAGTCTCTTCAGGAACATACATCTCATGTCCGACAGGTCCTTAAACGCCTCCTGGAGAACAAGCTTTTTGTAAAAGCAGAAAAATGTGAATTCCACCGTGAGTCAGTGCCATTCCTGGGGTTCATTATTTCTAGGGGGCAGGTATCCGCTGATCCCGACAAAATTAAAGCTGTAACTGAATGGCCCATACCTCTGTCTCGCAAACAGTTACAGCGTTTCTTGGGGTTTGCTAATTTTTACAGGAGGTTTATCAAGGGTTTTAGCAGAGTAGTAGCGCCCCTTACCAAACTCACTTCCCCTAAGATCCCATTCGAGTGGTCCCCTGAGGCAGACCAGGCCATGAAAACCCTGAAGGAGCTGTTCTCCACCTCCCCAGTGCTCGTTCACCCAGATACTTCTCTGCCTTTTATCGTTGAAGTGGATGCGTCGAATTCAGGAGTTGGGGCCGTCCTCTCACAGCGCTCCTCCTCGGACCAAAAACTCCATCCGTGCGCCTTCTTCTCTAAGAAGCTGTCTCCGGCGGAGAGACACTATGACGTGGGGAACCGTGAGCTGTTGGCCGTGAAGTTGGCCCTAGAAGAGTGGAGACATTGGCTGGACGGAGCCGAGCAGCCGTTTGTGGTGTGGACCGACCACAAAAACCTGGCGTTTATCCAGTCAGCCAAAAGACTAAACTCCCGCCAAGCAAGATGGGCCATCTTCTTCAGTAGGTTCAATTTTACCCTTACTTACCGTCCTGGCTCACGAAATGTAAAACCTGATGCTCTGTCCCGCCAGTTTTCTGTCTCTGAGGAGTCCGGTGAGCCTGACCCCATCTTGCCGCCTACCTGCGTTGTGGCCTCGGTCCGCTGGGAGATCGAATCCCGCATCAGGTCAGCCCAAGAATCCGACCCTGGACCAGCAGATGGACCACCCGGCCGACTATATGTTCCTGCGGCGGTGCATCCTGAGGTGCTGCAGTGGGTCCATTCGTCCCGTTTCGCCTGCCATCCAGGGAGGCAACGCACGCTCACGTTGCTCAAGAGGCATTTCTGGTGGCCGGCGGCTGAAGCTGATGTCCGGGCTTATGTGGCAGCATGCTCCATCTGCGCCCGAGGTAAAGTCTCCCACCAGTCTCCCTCGGGGTTACTGCAGCCCCTACCGGTCCCAAGTCGTCCCTGGTCCCACATCGCCCTGGACTTTGTCACCGGCCTGCCAGTATCTGAAGGTAATGATACTATACTCACCATTGTGGACAGATTCTCTAAGTCTGTCCACTATATAGCATTACCGAAATTACCGACTGCCAGTGAGGCAGCGGACCTCTTGGTCGTACATGTATTCCGTCCCCATGGAATACCTGTAGACATTGTTTCTGACAGAGGCCCACAGTTTATTTCACAAGTCTGGAAAGACTTTTGTTCTGCTCTCGGTGCTTCCGTAAGTCTCTCCTCAGGATTCCATCCCCAGACGAACGGCCAGACTGAGAGAGCCAACCAGGATCTGGAGGCATCTCTTCGATGCGTGGCGGCTCAGCATCCGTCTTCGTGGGCGAAACACCTGCCTTGGATTGAGTACGCCCACAATTCCCTGACCACCTCTGCTACCGGTCTGTCCCCCTTCGAGGCTTCGCTGGGGTATCAACCTCCGCTGTTTCCCGATCAGGAAAAGGATCTGGCTGTCCCCTCTGTTCAGGAGAACTTACGACGCTGTCAGCAGGTTTGGCGCGACGCTCGGGAGGCGTTGCTGAAGACCACGGAGCGGAATAAGAACTCGGCAGATCGGCACAGGGTCCCAGCTCCCCAGTACCAACCTGGTCAACAGGTATGGCTATCCTCCAGAAACATTCCTCTACGGGTCGAGTCTCGCAAGCTGGCGCCACGGTTTCTAGGCCCTTTCGTCATAGATGCCATAATCAATCCCTCTGCTGTGCGGCTAAAGTTGCCGCGGACCATGAGGTGTCATCCCACCTTCCACGTATCTCAGCTGAAACCAGTCTCGTCCAGTCCCCTGTGTCCACCTGCTGATCCTCCTCCTCCTGTTCGCATTATCGATGACCATCCAGCCTATACCGTCCAGAGGTTGCTGGACGTTCGTCGGCGGGGACGGGGCCTCCAGTATTTGGTTGACTGGGAGGGGTACGGACCAGAAGAGCGTTCCTGGATTCCTAGGAGTTTCATTTTGGACCCGCAATTGGTGACGGATTTCCATCGCGCTCACCCTGACAAAGTGAGGCCTAGAGGGACGCCAGGAGGCGTCCGTTGAGGGGGGGGTCCTGTTATGGGCAGCCTTCCCCTGTCCTGCCTGGATGTCTTTTCCTGTGTGTCTGTCTGTGTTGTGTCTTGTCTGTGTTTGTTTCTGTGTGGAGTACTGGAGGCGTGGTCCGTGATCTGGGTCAAGGGGCGTGGCCGCATCAACTCTGCTCAGCCGATCTCCGCAGCTGCAGCTCATTCATTCCTCATCACCTGCAATATTTAACCCGGGCTGATCTTCCTGTCGGCGCCAGTTCGTTAACCTCAACCCATGTGGTAACTTGGCTCTAACCCTGACGAATTCTAGTTGTTCCTGTGATTCCTTGCTGATACCTTGTCCTGTGTTTTCACTCTAGTTTCCGCTCAGTCCTGCTGCATCTCCACGGCGTCTGCATGCTCCAGTCTCACCTGCCATCCTCCGTCTTCACTTCAGGAACCCACCAGTGATCTCGCCTCAGCCGGTCTCCTCTCGTGCTCCGAAACTGCCCGGACCAGTCTGGAGCTTCCCGGTTTAGGAACCATCGTCTGTCTCCTTGAGTACCTGTTGCTCTAATAAACCTTTTAAGACTATTACTGTGTCTGTGTGATATCTCTGCGTTCTGGGCCAAGACAAAACTTTAACAATTGTCCCATAAAACTTTCTTTTCCCTTTCTACAGCATACACTTAACATCTTCTCTCAGCTTTCCTGACCATCTTTTGTAACAATAGTTACCCATTATTAACTCTAGCTGTTTGATTAGGATTGAATTACTCGCTGTTTCTTCACAGGAATTGGATTCATTCATTCTGTTTTCCACCTTCACAAATGTCACTCATTTCCTTGGTGCAATGACATAACCACATGTGACAGTGGAGAACTTTAGCAAAATCAAAAACCTTATAGTATTATCAAATTTTGAATTGTTTTATTCAAAGTAAAATCATTTTAGATGTCCCGCCACTCAAAACAAGTGGTCCAACATTTTAAAATGGCAGAGGTGACAATCCTGAAGCCCATCAATCAGTCCTCTCATCTCTTACTTTCAATAGAGGTATAGAGGCTGGACTTTTCTTAATCCAGGGTGATCAATCACTGATATGAGTTCCAGCAAGTCACCTATGCCAACTACTAATCTCTCTTTTTCCTTTTTCTTTCAGGCCTGAGCCTTATTTATCCTACTTTTTTCCTCAAATCTTTCTCCCAATTTTTCTTTTCATGCTACAGAAGCAAGCATAATTAAGGCTTCCTAATTAGAAGGACAATTCAAATTCTAATGCCATTTCTCTAGGTGTTTATGACATT
The DNA here is from genome assembly GCF_008315115.2 of Sander lucioperca. Taxonomy (NCBI): domain Eukaryota; kingdom Metazoa; phylum Chordata; class Actinopteri; order Perciformes; family Percidae; genus Sander; species Sander lucioperca. Next base: position 39,981,993 of record NC_050177.1, read on the forward strand.
TTCTCTCTTTTTTTTTTATTCATCAACATAACTCTCATTTATAAATTGAATGGATCTTAATCGCACAGTTTCATAGTCAAGCAACAGCCACTTTAATGTTTTACTGAGCTGCACTGAACCCCCCTTCTTCTTCAGCCGCTCCGTCTCTGCCCTTTAGTGCAGGTAAGGAGTGGTCTAAACTTTCTGTGAAAACTTGAATTCCTAGCATTCTTGGGCATGCGCAGATCAGTCAACAGTGTGATTTCACAGTGTGAGGAACTCCACTGGAGTTAAGGAACCTAGGCTCACACTCAACCAAAAGAATAGCTAAAGAATCACTCAGCTTACTTCAACATAGAATTTCTTAATCTCACTAGTTTCAAAGCAGCAGATAATGCAAATAGCAATATGCTATCATAAAGCAGTTTAAACGATCTCAAAGAAATCAGAAAAAACTTAATGATTCCTACAAATTCTCTCAACAGACAGACCTATTGTCTCTCCATTTTTCCTTCAACAGACCACATTAAAACAACAATGACACAGGACAAAACAAACCAACACAAAACATATCACACAAATACTAATTTGAAGCTTCTTATTTTTACTATAGGTTAGCCTAATCTATTTTCACATCCTCCAAAGGGGCTCATAAGTTTTAGCAATTTCTGAAAACGTTCTCCTTCGAAGAAGACTCATAAGATTATTAAACAAAAGTCCTCCCAAAGAAGGCTCATACATTTTAACACTTTAGAAAACGTTCTCTTCAAAAAGAGACTCATATTTTTAGCCATAATGAACAGAATATTTCATATATATATCTAATATAGGATCCTTATCACGCATGCACAGCCTATCACACACAGCAGAAACACCACTGTTCACACACACACCGCTGTTCACACACACTCTCTCTCATACACACAAAAGTCGACATCATTCATGCATGTAGTTCCTAAAAAGAGTTTGCTTTCCGCCGTATTATTTTTTTTTTGTCTTTTTTTTTTTTTTTTGTTATTTTGCTACCTAGGTATAGAAGCCCAATGGAGTCTGTTTCGAACATTATTCGTCAACAATGCATCGATCGGCAAACCTACCATTGAACTGTTAGTCTACACCTCAGTTCTCAGAACTGGCTCAAACTTTTCATCTAATAAAAGTTCAAGACTACGGCCCATCCTATGATCGCCTTTTTTCAAAGGGCTTTTTTGTCAGATTAACGGCGTTATCCTTTATTCTTTGTTTTTGTTGGTTTCTCTTTATTGTTCCTGTTCTTTTCTGTATTCTTTTATTTTCTCTTATTTCCTTTTATCTTCTCCTTATCACTTCTTGTTTTTATTTTCTCTTGTTTCCTTTTTCTTTATGTTGTTTAAGCCGAATTGCCCTGGCCAGGGTTAAACTGTTTTCTTTAATCCAATTTGCCTATTCCTTAAAATCTTTTCACATTATCTATGTGAATATTCCTTAATCCCTTACTTTTTTCTCCCTTTTCTCTATTTCTTCACTTAAATTTCCTTTTCCTCTGTTTCTCTAACTTCCTTAAGCCTTTGCTTCATTTGTCTCATATTCCTTTTCCTCTGTTTCTCTAGCTTCCTTAAAGCATTTGCTTTGATTTCTTCTTATTTCTCATATGTTAACTCACACTTCCCTGTCTGCGTTGATTCTAACACAAATAATTTAAAACGGAACCCCATCACACAGCAATCACTACACAAAATACACACAGATTCGACACGGTGCAATCCCTCAACGCACACACAGAGCCACACATGATCTGACCAGCGCCCAAATAGTGAGAACGCTCACCTCATAGTCGACCAATGAAGCGGGAGTCAGTCCCTGGTTGCCCATGATGAAACGATGACCTGGGAGATGCAACCGATCCCATCCTCGTCGCCAAAATTGTGGTGTCTTAAATAGTAATGCTGTGATGCTGTATGAAGAGGAATCCGCCGACACTGTTCTTGATCATAAAAAGGTTTATTACAAGCAAAGATTCAGCATCAATTTAACAGACCCATGGATATCTGGAGAGACGACCGACCCAATCTACAAAATTTGCCGCTCTCCCTTTCCTTTGTGTGAGCAACGTATATATCCTATGCATTGTATCAACATAGGGCGTGATATGTGTGAGTACATGGTTCGACACAGAACTTAGCCAATCAATGCCTGTTATCTGGCACAACTCCAAAAAAGGTATCTTCTGTCTTGGGGGGACCTCCGCTCTGCTTAACAATTTCCAGATGTTCTCAGTAAGTGTAGAGTAGAGTTCATAGGACTCCCTTATAACAAACCTTTAAGCAAAGTGTATAGAAAGTTATAGAATGGTCATATACTACAAGTTCTACGTTAAAAAATATTGTTTAATATATATTAGCCATTCAGAATACCAAAGACAGTTTTTACATATTAAGTTCAGGCAAAATTTAAAAAATAAAATTACCTGCAGTATAAATGCAAAAGTATGAGATTATCTTTATAATCGAACGAATTACTTGTTCTCTTGGAGCTATATCAATCAAAATTCCACCCAAATCTCTATTTTTTTGTTTCTTTCTAGAAAGGCACAGTTGTCTTACAGTCATTACTTTGAATTAAAACCACTATTGATGTATTGGTAGAAAAATATAAGGATTATAAAGACAACATGAGCCTCTTTCCCCATTGATTCTAATTGAAGCAATTCTAAAACTTAACCCTGGTAAGATGGCCGCCAAATGGTTCCATCCTGGAATGGCAAGTATGAATTACATGTCATATCTATTGTTCTATATCTATGTTCCTATCAACCTCTTGCATCAAGTATAAATCCAGCATAAGTAGTAGCAGTATGTGTTTAATGTCTGGTTAATGTCATGACTGAAAAGTAAGGGTGTAATATCTGCACCAATCAGGATCAAAGGGTTAATAGATAGAAGTGACTTAAAAACCTGCAGGTTTCATTTTCTTTAGAATACCAGCAATTATGCAAGTGACCCTCATGACACTGTCTGCTTAGCTCACCATTATTGCCTCTGACTTCCTCTTTAAACTATGTAGGTCTGTCTAACCTTGTGATTTATTTGGAGAACAACATTGAGAGTATCTGAATGAAAGTCTTTCCAACAAAAGCAATAAAGAAGAAGGGCCTTTCGAGGGGGATGCTGGAAGCAGCTAGCTAAAATATTTTATAAGAAAGATTGATGATAGATGTGTTGGGCTGAAAGAACTTGTTCTTTTGTTTCCAAATCTACTTACAGTGGTCAGCACCTTGCAGAAGTTTTGCTGCACATTACTTTTCCATTATATATGACTAAAAAGTATAGCCCCTAGCAGTGAACTACTCTTTATAATACACTGCACTGTGGCCACTGGTGTTGCTTTTGTACTAAAACTTACATTCTGGCTTATTCAGTTTTTTCGCTGCTTTTCTTTTGCTGTTACAATTCAGTCCATTTTTTGAGTCCTTTTTTGTCGTCCTAAATTATTTGTCACCCTATTGAGAAAATAAATATTTAATTTGCTTCAAAGTGAAAAACCAAAGGACATACAGTACAAGGGAATCTCACTATAAATAATAATCTGGGAACAGTCCATCTCTTTCTTTTTTCACCAATGACAGATTTTCGAAATGATCCTCCCAAATGGGCTCCGTCATTATCTGCTGGCTGTGACTCATCACTTTCCCAATGACAGAGCTCTGTGAAAGGATTTCCCTTTTACAGCTGAGCGTTCAGAAGGTGACTTATAGAGGAAGGAATACCAGCTGCAGTTTTAGATTGACATCCATACCATTTTTTTTACCAATTTACCAGCACATAATGGGCTCTGAATGGGTTTCATGGTATGAGTTTTTTAGAGAAAAGGTATTTATTCAAGGGCAAACCTTCATACAAGTAGCAATAATCATAAGATTTCTTTCCAAAATAAGATCAAAATCAATATCCAGAACATATACAGTGCTCAGCATAAGTAAATACACCCATGCTAAAGTTGACTAAAAAGAGGACTAAAAAAATCATCTTTTGGAAATTGATCTTAATGCCTTAATTAAAAAGATGAGGAAATATCCAACCTTTAAGGACACCAATTTTCTTTGTGAATGAATAATGTATCGTTAGTAAATAAATGTTCTTCCTTAAAATACAGGGGGCATAAGTAAGTACACCCCCATGTTAAATTCCCATAGAGGCAGGCAGATATTTATTTTTAAAGGCCAGTTATTTCATGGATCCAGGATACTATGCATCCTGATAAAGTTCCCTTGGCCTTTGGAATTAAAATAGGCCCACATCATCACATACCCTTCACCATACCTAGAGATTGGCATGGTTTTATTTCAATTAGCCTAATAGCTGGTTTGCATTGAGAGATGATATTATGGAAAGTACCCTATGCCAATCTCTAGGTATGGTGAAGGGTATGTGATGATGTGGGGCTATTTTAATTCCAAAGGCCAAGGGAACTTTATCAGGATGCATAGTGTCCTGGATCCATGAAATAACTAGCCTTAATAAATATATATATATATATATATATATATATATATATATATATATATATATATATATATGGGAGGGATCATTGAGACCCCACGAGGTGAGATCTTGCATGGAGCCCCAGTCCGAGGGAGATTGACAGTCATGTTTAGCTTCTTCCATTTTCTAATGTTTGCTCCAACAGTGGACCTTTTTTCACCAAGCTGCTTGGCAATTTCCCCGTAGCCCTTTCCAGCCTTGTGGAGGTGTACAATTTTGTCTCTAGTGTCTTTGGACAGCTCTTTGGTCTTGGCCATGTTAGTAGTTGGATTCTTACTGATTGTATGGGGTGGACAGGTGTCTTTATGCAGCTAACGACCTCAAACAGGTGCATCTAATTTAGGATAATAAATGGAGTGGAGGTGGACATTTTAAAGGCAGACTAACAGGTCTTTGAGGGTCAGAATTCTAGCTGATAGACAGGTGTTCAAATACTTATTTGCAGCTGTATCATACAAATAAATAGTTAAAAAATCATATATTGTGATTTCTGGATTTTTTTTTTTTAGATTATGTCTCTCACAGTGGACATGCACCTACGATGACAATTTCAGACCCCTCCATGATTTCTAAGTGGGAGAACTTGCAAAATAGCGGGGTGTTCAAATACTTATTTTCCTCACTGTATATATATATATATATATATATATATATATATATATGTGTATGTATGAATCTAAGGTAACAATTTATTTGAATAAATAAAAGTGTGCATAAGACTGGCATGACACTTGTCATAACTATGTTGTCATTAAGGGTCTTTCTGTAAATTCTGACACTTTTAATGCAAAGCTGACGTTGTTTGTTTGTGTTATGACAACTTGACATTAACCGAGACGACATAACCTGTCATAAATATGTCATAGCAGGCCTAATTATCAAACTTAAATTATCTATTTAGCTTTATGTGTTAACATCACATTAAACTTTCGTCATTAAGTTGTTGGTTTTGACATTGGAGGTCATAAGACCATTATTATTGTCATAAATATTTTCCCTTAACATTACAATTTGGACTTTTTGATTACATTAATTCCCATGACTCAAGTAAAGTGGAAGCCTTTGCACTTGTTATTAAGATGTCATCAACGTTAAATGCCGCTAACTGTAGTAAATTAAATCCGAAAAGAAAACCACCTTGGTACTGTATTCCCTGTCGTCAAACTGGCCTTATAACCTAACATTTAATGTAATCTTAATGACAAGTCCAAATTGTTTCCCAGTTGTCTGTCTAACTAAACAGCTGATTATCATGTGGGGCGACCTCTAGCTCACCCAGTAAGAACGTGCTCCCCATGTAGGCTGAGTCCTTTGCAGCAGCCGGAGTTCGAGTCTGACCTGCGGCCCTTTGCTGCGTGTCATCCCCCATCTCTCTTTCCTGACTATCCACTGTCACCACAAATAAAGGGAAAAGCCCCCCAAAAAAAATCTCTAAGAAGAAAGAAAGAAAAAATCACTCTACAGTCCTCAAGCAACTACACAACCCAGCTGACTTCAATAACGGGTTTGTTTGTGTGTAAGCAGACGCCAAACAACTGGTGTTATTTTGGTTCATTCAACCTTTGAGGTAAGCCCTGACCTGATAACTACTGTAGAGACCGTGTTCTGTAGAGATGATTTTAATAGGAGGATTAATGTCAAAACTGCCAGAAATCTGAAACAACACCAAATCCAATTATAATGAGAAAAAAAGAATACTGTGTCAACATAATTTGAACCTTGGTTCTTAATTAGTTGAAAGTCTGGCCGGGTCCTGTGTACTTTGTTAAATTACCTCTGTGTGCACTAAGTGGACTGTGAGATTAAATCGTAATAAGACGGGATGAGATTACATTGTATTGATATCTGTGGGGAACCTGGGCCATTGCAGCAAAAGTGAGAGGATTCAGGATTATAACACCCAAAGTATAAACGAATCAAACAATGAAGCAATAAAAATAGAATGTGTGGAGTTGTGTTCAGTACATACAAGTATGTTCATTTAAATGAGTTTGAAGAATTCAGTTTTGTCCATCCAGTTTTGGCCATCATTCCTACAGCAACGATATTTTAATTACCAAAATCATTTCTCCAACAAAGCACAGAAGCTGCCAGATGATCACACAGGTTGTAAACAAACCTCCAGGTTAGCAGAACTTATTTATAAGAAAATCGGTATCTTAATCTTAATCTGTAAAGTAACTAGTAACTAAGAATGTCAGATTAATGTATGTATGTAATGAACAACTTGGAGCTAAACGCCCTGAAGACAGTGGAGATGGTTGTGGACTTTAGGATGGATGCAGCCCCACCCGCCCCCATCACCCTGGGTGACTCCACAGTCAACATTGTGGAGTCCTTCCGCTTCCTGGGCTCCATCATCTCCCAGGACCTCAAGTGGGAGCTCGTCAAAAAAGCACAACAGAGGATGTACCTTCTGTGGCAGCTGAAGAAGTTCAACCTGTCAAGACTATGATGGTGCACTTCTACATTGCCATTAGAGTGCGGATACCCGACCCGAGCACGACGGGACCCGACGGGCCGGGCCGGGACTGGCCGGGTTTGGACAGATATTTAGAAATGATGTTCGGGTTCGGGTCGGGCTCGCTCACATCAGCGCAATAAGGCATTTGTTGTAAAATGGTGCTGCGGCTCCTTTAAGAGAGCTTAGTGTGTGTGTGTGTGTGTGTGTGTGTGTGTGTGTGTGTGTGTGTGTGTGTGTGTGTGTGTGTGTGTGTGTGCGTGTGTGTGGAAAGTGGGGAGAAGAGAGATAGAGAAAGAGGAAGCAGACATGTAGATGCGACTGGAGCAGAGTTGGTGGAATAAGTTTATGTTTTGTACACAGTGTGTGCGGTGTCCGAGATAAATCCCAGACTGAAAGCCAAGTTCCTTCGTCTGCTCAACAGAAACGGGCCCTGGAGGTAACGAGTCTCCCCTGGTTTTCTGACCACGGTTGGAAACGAAGCAATCAGGAAAGGTTAACACATTGAACATTTTAAATTTAAAACAGCTTATTAACGTGCGCTTGTTGCCCCGTGTGTGCTGATGCGCTCATCTGTTGACATTTCCGAATGCCTTCCTACAGTTGCTTAATAAAAGCGGGCTTTCCACACAAACAAACATAGCCTACACTGCCCTGCAAAGGCAAAAGACCTTAACTCACTAGAGTGTGAAACTGAGAAAAATGACTTTAAAGTTTCTGTTTTGTCCAGACAAAAGTATTATAGGTAGGACTCCCAAAATTTGACAACTAGTTGCTATAATGAAGACATGTTTGTATGTAAAAAAATCTTGAGCATAAAATTGACCTTTGACCCTTGTTTGGCAGTTACTGTACTCTGCCTTTGTATCATGTGCCAAAAATAAGGAGTCGTGCAAAGGCAAAAGGCAGTAACTGACATATAATCAATATTTGCTTGCTGTTCACCATACTTACATCCATTATAAGAACACCTAACCAAGGTCTAGTCATGGTATTAGTTTTAAATTATATAGAAGACCTTTGGTTGTTCCTATTTAGTGCTATAATGATCAGGATAGTGCGGCAACACTAACACAGTTAAACATTATGACATTTAAGTTACTTTGCAGTACAGTATGTACATAATGAAAAAATACAAGACACATTTTCTCAATAAAGATAATTTAATTATAATTGAATACAAAGGTATATTTATTTAAATGCTAGATATAGAGTAATAATTAATTAAACATTAGACCAAGACAGAGACATGGGCGTAAATCTGTTGGGGGAAACAATAAACGTAACATTTATCAAGCAATTTTCAAAGGGGACACAAACAATGCAGCAAACAATTATACAGTTGTAGAGGATATGTGTTGTGGAACTCCAGTAAGTAGGCTGACATGGCTTTTTTATCCACTTCAAACATCGGATTAAGTGATCAGTTATACGGATGATGCCGAACAGTGAACTGAAACCCCAAGCAAAAAAGCTAGCCAACCCGCCAGCCGGCTCATTTTCTGTTACCAGTGAACGCATGTTGGTTGGAATTAGCAAATTAGCTAACTAAAATTCCAACAAGCTATTAAACAAGCTACCAAACAAGCTAGGTAACGTTATATTCATTAACATAGAGCAAGGCCGCCCAATTTGGGGCCCGCGGGCCAAGTTTGCTCTCTTTGTTTTCGTACGAAACGTACATTTTGTGCAGTTAAAAAGTACATAATCTGAGTTTAACAGCAATGTAATGCACAGTGCTGGTAAACTACCCATTTAAATTACATATGTACGTTTTATCTATGGAGAATGGCAAGAATTACGGTATTCTTCAACATCGACATTTATTTATACATTTTGGCCCTTCATATGAAAGAATTTGGGCACCTCTGACATAGAGGATTCATGGAAAAATAATAGTTTTTTGTAAAGACAAAGGTTTTTGTCTTTAGGTTTTTAAGATACGTTTGTATTGTTTTACATATATTACATTATTTACAATTACACAGCATGTTTTTTAATCATTTTTTAAGGGGGGGACAACCCGCAGATGGGGTGGGTCCTAACCCCCCGTGATTTCCGCCTACTGTTCATTCCTCATCCTCCATGTTCACAGGCAGCGAGACCCAGAAGGCCCTTCTGCTGGAAGGCATAAGAGGACACAGGTTTTTAACAATTTCAATTTTCTTGCCCTCTTCAATCCCCCGGTCATGTGACCTGAGGAGAGAGGGTAGATTCATGCTGAACTTCTTCTGGAGAAAGTCCAATTCAATGAAGCTTTCATCTGTGTGGGCGAGTTTGTAAAACAAACTCCTCGACCCACGTCGCAGCTGAATTTCAGCCACTTCGCTCAACCTGTGGGCCGTCTTGACCTTCGTGGTGGAATGGCCATCCCTCCAATTCAGTACATTGGCATTTTTCATGTGTAATGCTTCCACTTTTCCGGAGTTGGAAGTGGCCACTACACTAAAGAAGTCCTCGTAGTCATAGACAGCACCACCAGGCCTCCTCTTCGTCTCCAGCTCTACGCCATGGTGAAAACTGTCGGCACTCATGAAGGTGTGTCCCTTTTCAAAGTACTTCAATGTGATATCCTCCCTTTCCGAGGTGTCAGCATTGATGGTGCAGACTAATGTACTCAACAGACACCTGTTCTTGTTCTGGGATGCACAATTGTCCACCCAGAAGATGCTGTGTCTGACATCTCGCTCTTTCTCCAATGCCATCACATAAGCCGATGCTATTTCTTGAGCACTTCTGCCCGCCATGCCCTAATGCCAGACCACAGAGATGGTGTTTTTTTTACTCTCTTTCTTCCCCACTGAGGCAAAGGTCTCATGGTATGCCACTATACGCCGGGTGAAGATGGCAGTTTTAACTCCGGGCATGCGTGGCAACATTATAACCTTTTGAAGGTCCACACTCCTCACTGATGTGTCTCCCTGCCAGTCCTTCTCTGTGTCAGCCTGATAAGCAAGTCTGCTCTGCAAAGCAGAATGTTTATGTTTGCGCCAGCGCTCACATTGCAAGCAGTCCATGACATCGTCATCACAAGCATGTTTATGTTGTTCATGCAGCAAGCACTCCTCACATTCCTCCTCTCCCAGCTTTGTGAAGCTGATGTTTTTTTGCCGCACTGCTTTGCGATACGTTTCATAAGAGCACTTGTTGCCCTTTTCCAGCCAGTCTGCATACATCAGTTTGATGCTAATGTCACTAGGGAGGTAGCGGCGATGGGGAGCATGTTCCCTCTGATAATGACTGACGGAAGGGTGAAAGGACTCAATGTGATCCAACAATGGCTGCAGGTCCAGTTTGTTGCCCGGTGTGTGTCTCCCTCTTCGATCCTTTGGGATTCCCTCATTTCCCATATCCTTTCTCATCACTGACAGGACCAGGCTGTCATTTGTTGGGTGGTACCCCAAAGTGGCCAAAAAGAAATTTTTGCAGACCTGCTGTGGAACCTGATCCTCATTTTTAAGCCTGTAAACAAAAGACCTGCTGCGCCGACTCGTTCCTTTTGGGACAAACAATCTTGCCGTTGGTAGCTGGGTTATGTTACAGAACATAAATGCACGTTATTCGGTGCAGTCCATGTTCCAGTACGTGGCCCAAATCTTCTTTCGCCATTCCTCACTAAATCTATCTGAACATTTTCTCCTGCATTTCTGGCCACATGGTTCCCTCATCGGAGGGGCCGAGGTAGACAGGGCTCCGGTGGTGTTGGAGGCAGACAGACAGGCAGGCAGAGTGTCTGGAGAGAGGGCTCCGGTGGTGTTGGAGGCAGACAGACAGGCAGGCAGAGTGTCTGGAGAGAGGGCTCCGGTGGTGTTGGAGGCAGGCAGACAGGCAGGCAGAGTGGCTGGGACGAGGGCTCCGGTGGTGTTGGACAGGCAGACAGGCAGGCAGAGTGGCTGGGACGAGGGCTCCGGTGGTGTTGGAGGCAGGCAGACAGGCAGGCAGAGTGGCTGGGACGAGGGCTCCAGTGGTGTTGGAGGCAGACAGACAGGCAGGCAGAGTGGCTGGGACGAGGGCTCCGGTGGTGTTGGACAGGCAGACAGGCAGGCAGAGTGGCTGGGACGAGGGCTCCGGTGGTGTTGGAGGCAGGCAGACAGGCAGGCAGAGTGGCTGGGACGAGGGCTCCAGTGGTGTTGGAGGCAGACAGACAGGCAGGCAGAGTGGCTGGGACGAGGGCTCCGGTGGTGTTGGAGGCAGACAGACAGGCAGGCAGAGTGTCTGGGACGAGGGCTCCGGTGGTGTTGGAGGCAGACAGACAGGCAGGCAGAGTGTCTGGAGAGAGGGCTCCGGTGGTGTTGGAGGCAGGCAGACAGGCAGGCCGAGTGGCTGGGACGAGGGCTCCGGTGGTGTTGGAGGCAGGCAGACAGGCAGGCAGAGTGTCTGGGACGAGGGCTCCAGTGGTGTTGGAGGCAGGCAGACAGGCAGGCAGAGTGTCTGGGACGAGGGCTCCGGTGGTGTTGGAGGCAGACAGACAGGCAGGCAGAGTGTCTGGAGAGAGGGCTCCGGTGGTGTTGGAGGCAGGCAGACAGGCAGGCCGAGTGGCTGGGACGAGGGCTCCGGTGGTGTTGGAGGCAGGCAGACAGGCAGGCAGAGTGTCTGGGACGAGGGCTCCAGTGGTGTTGGAGGCAGGCAGACAGGCAGGCAGAGTGTCTGGGACGAGGGCTCCGGTGGTGTTGGAGGCAGACAGACAGGCAGGCAGAGTGTCTGGAGAGAGGGCTCCGGTGGTGTTGGAGGCAGGCAGACAGGCAGGCCGAGTGGCTGGGACGAGGGCTCCGGTGGTGTTGGAGGCAGGCAGACAGGCAGGCAGAGTGTCTGGGACGAGGGCTCCAGTGGTGTTGGAGGCAGGCAGACAGGCAGGCAGAGTGTCTATGTCTGCACTACTGGAGAAATCCAGAAGCGCATTTAAAGATGTATCAGGCGTGCTTTTAAACAAGTCCACTGAACCAATTTGTGGGGAACTAATGTCTAGACAGCTATCCAGGATTGCCCATGTTTTGATGTCATTTTCTCGAACACAGTAATCCTTAAAAGAGTCTGAAATGAAAATTATAATTAGAGAAATTATAATTACAGACATGGAAATCTCAAAAATATGAATGTAAGACATTATGACATTAATTTGAATGAATAGGCATACCATTGTTCAGAATGATCTTTTTTGTTGTGTTTGGTGCTTCTGGACCACATTGAATATGCTTGTCCCTACAAGGTTCTGAAATGATATGAAACAAGTAGATGATTAATACTGGTACTAGTCCTTCTATTAATAACAATTGCCATGAGCCAGAGGGGCCCACAGCCTGCAAATAGCAAGTTCAAGTGGTAGTTACGACCCCCTGTGGCTCATGGACTATTAATATGCCATCTAATGCATGGATGTCAGAAGTTAGGTTCATTCACCTAACAAATCACCTGAGGAAGGAAGTTTAACCATACCCTCCATACTGTACTGTATGTAGCTGTGCTGTTGTTTTGATGCTTCCTGTGGCACTGCATGGCAAACTGAGAAAGCTTTTCTGTTGTTTTAGCGGTCTGTATGGTGTCTTGTTGACTTATGTCTGTATAGTTTAACCTGTACTAATATCTTGCTGCTTCCTGCTGCTCTGGTTTAAAATCATCTGGCCAAAGGACTACAGTTGAAAATCAGCCAGCTGGCTAACACTGGCACATTTACATAAATGTTGATTAATCTGTGTTGTCCTTTATAAATAAAGAATCAGAAATACTGGAGAAAAAAAGGCCATGTTTTACAAACGACCTATCCGTGAAAAGAGCAGCACCTTGTGACCAAGCTGGTCAATCAAATGTAAGGGTTAAGGGTTAAAGGCTAACAAACTGCTCAAGATGCACAGTTAACGACCTCGACTTGGATTACTACTTTTTAATTCTAAGATAACACAGACAGAGTCGACCGAAAAAACGTTGGAATTACTTTTACTATTTAGGTTAGCCTACTTTGTACGGACGTTAGCGATAACTAGCTTAGTGCTAGTATGGATTTGTGATCTGACATGAACACCTGCAAGAAGGAAATATGGCTCAAACACGTATGGATTGTTGTGGATACAGCAGATGACGTGCATTGATATGGATTATATCTTCATTTTTCTTCATTCTATCTCCAAGGATTATATCGGATTGCATGGAAAGGTAGGATGTCTGTGTATTTAATAATTGGTTTTCGGCGTCTGATGTGAGGCTGGCTCCGCCAAGTGAGGGGGTGTGTCAGCATCACCGTTAGCGCTACGTGACACAAATTAAATGTAAGGCTAGCTCCGGGCTGTCACTGACATTGACAGATCTGAACTATCGCCCTGAACGAAAATAACATTTATGACAGCTTACCTACCGGCTTGTTCACTTTGTTTTGTTTCTGATTGCATACTTTGAGCAGTTTGTCTGGCAAATTAATCAAATTCATCATCTTTTTATTTTTTTATGTTCTTACCTTGCTCTTGATGTCTGCGTTTCAAGGCCATCTCCACCAACATTTTCCCACGAGAGTAATTGGCCATCACGCTATCACAGAGTAATAAAACAAGCACTTGGCAGAAGATGTGTCGTGTGTATGTTACATGACAGTATGACAAAGCCAGAGTACAGTAACATCACGGCGGCACCGTAACATCTCTCTTGATGCCTGGCTAAACAAAGTCAGAACACCGTAACTCAACTTCAGCGTGCCGGAACAAAGGCAAAGAGCCGTAACGGCTGTTAGGGCGTTCTGCTGTGGTTTCTCGTATCGTTTTGGATGTTACGGTTGTCATAGCCCTTTATTTTCTCGTTAAAACAATCATATTAACTCACGATATTTATTCACATGATAAAGGAGGTCTCAAATACCCCAAAAACGACATTAACTCATTTTTGACCAAACATGATGTTACGGCGTTTTGCCTTTGTAGGGCAGTACATGTGTCATAAGTATGAGAAAAAAAGAGAGATTTTAACTGTGTCGGGCTCGGGTCGGGCTCGGGTCGGGCTCGGACATAAATATCTTAATGCCTGTCGGTCGGGTTCGGTTACTGTTCTGTCGGACGCGGGCCGGGCTTAGACAGAAAAATGTGGCCCGATCCGCATTCTAATTGCCATCATTGAGTCCATCCTCTGCTGCTCCATCACCATCTGGTACGCTGCTGCCACTGCTAAGGACAAGGGCAGACTGCAGCATATCTTCCGCTCTGCTGAGAAGGTGATTGGCTGCAATCTGCCAGCTCTCCAGGACCTGTTCGCCTCCAGGGCCCCGGACATAAACTGTTTGAACCCCTCCCCTCTGGCAGGAGGCTGCGGACCAAAACGGACCAAAACCATAAAAACAGTTTTTTCCCCTCAGCAGTCAGCCTCACCAACAAGGCCCCGGACCCCCACTGACACTAGCCTCTTTCCGACCAAGTAGTTACAGGAACGTAGTTATAGGAACAGTCCACTTCTAAACAGTTCTACTAACTACTCTCCCCCAAAACCAGTTTTGCCATTTGCATTCACACCAAGTGGACATAGGAACTGACCTTTTGTTATCATAATCACAGCCATCTAACCACCACTATGCAGAAAAGGGAAAAGGAAAAAGACCGTGCCCTGAAGTAGGAGCTGAAAGAGTTACAGGAACTGCGGCCAGAGGAACTTAATAATCCCCAAACTGGTCCAGTCAGAACACAAGAAAGAACGTTATGTTCTAGGAACTGCAAAAATCCCTCCGGTTGGAAAGCAGCTGCCTCTTAAACCCCTCCCTAGTCATTACACTTGCACTAACCTTCATCCTGTACTTTACATCTGCTATTGGATATACTACATATTCTTTGCAAATTTTGCAGTCAACCCATTCAGCCTTTTTTCCAATGCAACAGTTACTTTGTATGTATTTATTTGTTTGTCTGTATTTATTGTTTATTTCCTATGCATGTTTGATATGTTTGTTTGTTTGTTTATGTATGCACCTTTCACCAAGACAAATTCCTTGTACTTATTGTGGCATTAAAACCTTTTTTCTCTTTTTGACTATTTCTTATTCTGATTTAGTGGAGTAAAAAGTACAATATTTCTCTGAAATGTAGCGGAGTAGAAGTAGTATGTAGAAGTAGAAAGTGGCATGAAAAAAAAAGACTCAAGTAAAAGGACCGCAAACTTGAACTTAAGTACAGTACTTGAGTAAATGTACTTAGTTACATTCCACCACTGCAAATCAGTAAAGTTGCAGGCCAGACAGCTAACCAATGAGCTGAAACTCGCCAAGGGCAGCTGCAAATTCAGATAGTCATTCTGCCATTCTGCAACACCTCTCACATCATTCATTTCTCACATCATTTCATACATTGTTATTAATTATGAAAAAAATATTGATTATAGCCACTTCAAGACGTAGGAGACAGCAATGCTATACTGTCTGGAAATATAGGATGGACTGTTAACACGCAGGTATTAGAGGACAATTCTAATGAATCACAACTGTTAACATACATGTAGACTTCTACATAATGTTACAAATGTTGAAACCATAAAAGATATCAATTGTAAATGGACTGTATTTATATAGTGCGTTTCTAGTCTTAACAACTACTCAAAGCGTTTTCACATAGTACAGGAACCATTCACTATTCATACACTGTGGCCGAGGCTGCCATGCGAGGTGCCACCTGCTGATCAGAATCAGAATCAGAATCAGAAAAGCTTTATTGCCAAGTACGTTTTTTACACATACAAGGAATTTGTTTTGGTGTTGTAGGTGCATGTCACATTCTCTAAAATAAGTTAAACAAACAGGTTAAACAGAACAAACAATATAAGTATATATATATATATATATATATATATATATATACATACACACACACAGAATGTATTAAAAATAAGAGAGTAAGAATTAAGATAAAAAGAGCAAAGTACAGTGGCATGTAGAGCCAGAGAGTCAGGGTGGTTTCCGGGCCTTGTTAATAAGGCTAGTGGCGGAGGGGAAAAAACTGTCCTTGTGACGTGAGGTTTTAGTCCTGATGGACCTCAGCCTCCTGCCAG
This sequence comes from Sander lucioperca, assembly GCF_008315115.2. NCBI lineage: Eukaryota > Metazoa > Chordata > Actinopteri > Perciformes > Percidae > Sander > Sander lucioperca. The sequence continues at coordinate 39,997,959 of NC_050177.1, forward strand.
TGCCAAAGTCAGGCACACCGAGCTGGGAGAGTTTCTCCTGAAGCAGAGCCGGGATCAGATAAACATTCACACACATTCACACACTGATGGCACAGCATCGGAAGCAGTTTGGGGTTCAGTGTCTTGCACAAGGACACTTCGACAAGGGACCAACTGAGCCACAGCTACGCCATAATATCAGGCTCAATATCCATTCAGTTTTAAGTATCCGCCTTGTGCAGTATCAGCTTGTGTGCTGGTGTGCAGTCTTTAAAGCGAAAGGCCTAATCATCGCACTCTGAGGTGTCTGACATTCAAATCTGACTTTTTTTTCTGTCTCACTTTATTTTAATCAACATAAAGCTGCCTGCGATTAATCCTCTTTTTTTCACTAACTCAGATCAATGTTTCCCTTTCCAGAGCAGAGATAGTAATTAATCCCCGGTCCAACAGAGCCTTCAGGCATGAAGATTCTTCAAAGATCCTAATCAATGCCTCGGCATATTCTTCTACTTTCAGAAAATGAGTAGCCATTTTTGTTGGATCAGGTTTTACATTCCATCGGGGGGAATCAATGAATCTTATGAAAGCTGTATAATTAGTGCTCGAGCACAATCCCGTAAGAAAATCTGAACTCTAGCAGAACAGTTTTCTGGTTTAAAACTTTGGACCCTGAGGCTCACAGAAATGTGTTTGGAAGGGGTTTGAATTGACGTGCTTCCTGCTGGGCCTATTAGAATTATTTCAGCAATAAATGTAATGTCTTTTCACTTCATTGGTCCCTCGTTGGCTCACCATTAATGACATTTCTGGAGGAAGATGAATAATATATGTCATTACTGATGAAACCTATCTGGGAGAAGTGAAACTTAGAGCAGGCTAAAGACTGGTAATGCCAAAGTAGCCTGGGCACAAAAGATAGGGAGACGGACTGAAGGGTCCACTGCCTATTTATCAAGAGTAAGGTGCATGAAATTGGCTCTTAGCCTCACAGTTAGAAGGTTTAATTAGTAATCATGCTTTTGCTACATGAAGGGGGGAGGGGGGGGGTGGATAAAACAGGGTGATAAATGACTTGTGGGACAGGAGGCTTCGGAGGAACAGAGGAAAACGTGTTGGTGAGAGTGAAATGTAGGTGACAGATCCAGTCACAGCGGGAAGTGGGAAAACGTGTTGAAGCGAGCAGGAGATTGCAGCTCAAGTGCAAAACCGCACCTCAAGAGCTGTAAGGGCTGTTATCAACAGGTAGGGGGGAGGGCAGTGTGGTAGACAGGGCCAGGATCAGCAGAACCAACAGGCTGACAGCACACTGGCCTCACTTATAAATATGTGAACACTCAGTGTCATCGAACAAGGGCTCAAAGTTCTTTCATGTAAATTCAACTTTGAAGTCCTAAATCTGAACCATGTACAGTATGTCCACTTGACAGAAAGAGCTCTCTGAAGTGTCTTGTGTTGACAGTGCCAGTGCTTAGTGAGGCTTTGCAAAACATTTAAATTAAAAATCGGAAAATAGGAACATTTTCTGATATACTGTATTATGCAATATGTATCACAAGTAGAGCACTGTACTCAGACACGTAACTATCGGTAAGCAGGGTAAGCGGTGCTTACGGGCCCGGACCAATCAGGGGCCCGTGTGACTGGAAGATATTGATTGACAGCCAGGGCCCCCTATCGCATTTGGCCACTGACCAAGTGGGAGCGAGAACGGGTCAAATTAATTTCCTTGTTTCAGAGACCGTTCTCTTCACGTGTGTGACTCGAACCTCTCACATTTACCAACAAAACGTACAACGAAAGACCGTGCAAAACATTTCAGACCGTCCTGCCAACCTGTATACATTTTAACATCAATGTACGCTGGAACGATTTTTCACTCTGAAGTCACTGAAAGCTGCTGCTGTTTACATCATGTCTGATCTCTGCAGCGGGCAGGACTGCTGAGTTTCCCCCGTGACTGACACACACACACACACACACACACACACACAAAATCACACACGGTGGATGCAGGAAAAACCGGAGATGAGACGTACAGGATGACCTAAATTGAGGACAGCTACACTCGTTATTGTAAGTGCAATTCTAAGTTAAAGTCCAATAAGTACTTTATTAAACCGTATGAATGTGTGTCCCAGGCCAGGTTAGGAAATTAACTAACAATGTAAAGATCAACAAGACAGTGACACATATGTTCAAATTTGATTCATTCAATAAATGATTACTTTTTGTCTTAAATCCACCAGCCATTTTCATATTATACCAACATTTGCAGCATCCTGAGCCTTTTTGGTAAGGTTCCTAGGAAATCTCAGCCCAGAGTAATTAATTAATAGTAATAATTAATTGCTAAGTAATTACTATTCTCCCCAAAACAAGTTTCCTTTTTTTTTTTTTTTTTAAAGAACTATACAAAAAACTTTTTTTGCAACTTTCACTGTCTTCTGCAACTTCATTGCAACAAACATACAAAAGACATCGCAACTTTTATCGCAAAATCAGGCATTTTGGGCCGCAACGATCTAAAAAAAAAGGCCACAAAATCCTGGAGGGACTGCCCTTGTGTGTTTTTTCATGTGTTATGGTGCGCATTCACCAGTTTTTTTTGTTGTTGTGGTGGTGCGCGTAGGCTACTCCTGATTTTGTCAGTCATCTCATCTCTTATATGCTGTGTCTCTATGATCCTATCCTGTCCTATTGATGGTAGCCTACTCGTGGACATTGCACCGTCATCACGTGCTGTAGTAGGGGGGCCCGCCTTGATAATCCTGCTTAGGGGCCCGGTGTTGGCTCGTTACGCCACTGACTGTACTAGAGCAGGGGTCTTCAACGTTTTTCAAGCTGAGGACCCCTTAACTGCTAGAGGCGGAGCAGGGACCCCCTACTACATATATTGTATAAAATAAAGTTGCATATTAAACTGGGCCTGAACTGTATATGTGGATGGCTACCTTAGTGACTAATTTACCTATAGGCCAGTAAGCCTATCATCAGTGGGGATTTATATTTGCTAATAATATGTTGGATTCATGTTAAAGGAACACGCCGACTTATTGGGACTTTAGCTTATTCACCGTATCCCCCAGCGTTAGATAAGTCCATACATACCCTTCTCATCTCCGTGCGTGTCGTAACTCTGTCTGACGCACCCACCACTAGCCTAGCCTAGCACAGATCCTGGAGGTAACTGGCTCCATTTAGCTGCTGCTCCCAATAAGTGACAAAATAACGCCAACATTTTCCTATTTACATGTTGTGGTTTGTATAGTCACAGCATGTACAAATAACAAGGTCACATGAGACACAACCATCTTCTAACCGTATATATACTGGGAACTATATTCTCAGAAGGCGAAGCACTGCTACTTCTGCTACTTGGGCGGACTGATTTGCTCACAGCACCTGAGAAGCCCCGTGGTGAGGAGCAGAGAGTTCGCCTGGCGTTCTGCGAGCAAATCACTCCGCCCAAGTAGCAGAAGTAGCAGTGCTTCGCCTTCTGAGAATATAGTTCCCAGTATATATACGGTTAGAAGACGGCTGTGTCTCATGTGAACTTGTTATTTGTACACACTGTCACTATACAAATCACAACATGTAAATAGGATTATAGATAGCATTATTTTTATCACTTATTGGGAGCAGTAGGCAAGATGGAGCCTGTTACCTCCAGGATCTGGGCTAAACTAGGCTAGCGGTGGGTGCGTCAGACAGAGTTACGACACGCACAGAGATGAGAAGGGTATGTATTAGGGCTTTGACGCCGAACTTCGATATTCGAATATAATTCGAATATTAAAAAAAATATTGATATTCGAACGAATATTAGGCAGCCCTTAATATTCGAATTTCGAACCTGTTATGGGCATTATTTTTTTGTAAATGTGTTTGCTTGTAAACCTTGTTTTCAATTCAGATTCCGAGGCTTTTTCACGCATTTCAAAATGTAACTACACGTCGCGGCGACGCACGTCGCTCGGCCGTGGCTTGGTAGCGCATTTCCCCCGACTCATTTCCTGGTTCTCTTTCTCCATAAACAACGTAAAATCAAGGAGAGGGTTAACTTTTCCTGCTACAGATTTCCCACCGTGGTCAGAAAGAACAGAGGAGACACTTTGTTTCTCTCACTATGACTCTAGAGCAGGGGTGGCGAACCTGTGGCTCTTGAGCCGTATGCGGCTCTTTGCCTGCTCCTGTGAGGCTCTTACTGTGTGGCTGGGGGCTGTGTCATTGGTTGATTGTTGTCTTTAACTTTTCTGAAACATACAGTATTTCAGATAAGTAAAAAAAAAAAAAACATTTGAATGCATCTGCCAATACTGCCAATACATTTGCCAATTATTTTAAAATGGAAAATAATGCAGCAGAGTTTTGAGGACAGATTCTGCAACCTGAGGAAAAACAGCAGCCACAGATCACCTTCCTTCGTTAACCCTTTCACTGCTGAATCCGATTGTTTGAAAGCCCCTTTAGTGACAAATGAGTGAGAGAGTTGCTTCGAGTGACCACAACCGAGTTCAAGCAAGACCTGAAAAGGATTGTGGATAACAAAGACTGTCAGGTTTCCCACTGAGTCAATCTAAGTGAGAAAAAAAACTATGAAAACTGTTATGTATTATGACTGTCATCAGATCTGGAAGACACTGTTGCGGTTGTAGTGTGGATGTGCATGTGTTGTGTGGCTTTTTGCTATGGTGCGGTTTTTTTTGTGGCTCTTTATACCTAACTGGTTGGCCACCCCTGCTCTAGAGTCACTACTCGCTCTGAAGCTACTGTCACTCTCTCACAACACACACTCCCCAGACACACACACACACACCCATACACACGCGGCTCGACGCACACACCAGCGCAAAAGTATGAACATCAGACCACTTACGTAGGCTACGGTGAAATATCCGACCTTCCTGTTGAAAGCATATTGTTTGTGTTTAATCCAGGGTCTGACTTTTAATTTAAAAAAAAAAAAAAACAGTGGTGGCAGTGTGTTTTTCTTCTAACAACATCATTGCACGCCTATTGACTGATACACTGCCCTCTGGTGGACAGAACATATACGAAGTTTGATACCAATATAAGCCTTACTGAAGGCATTTAATGGTCAAAATATTATTAATAAATATTCAAATATATTTGAATATTAATATTCATAAACAAACGAACTTCGAATATGATTTTTGGGCAAAAGTCAAAGCCCTAGTATGTATGGACTTATCTAACTCTGGGGGATACGGTAAATAAGACAAAGTCCCAATAAGTCGGCATGTTCCTTTAAGACAAAACAATAATTTGGAGGCACCCCTGCATTGACTCTGAGGACCCCCGTGTTGAAGATCTCTGTACTAGAGCAACTGCATTGGGAGTGGGATCCCGCGGGACCCAACACAAATCTCGTGGGAGCGGGAAGTTTTTAACGTTGCTGCAGCTGGGAGAGGGCGGTTCAAAAAATAGACAGCAGGTCCCGGTATTTTTTATCAGTGCTGTGCATAGGTTCACCTAGCTAGGTTTTATAAGAGAGCACTGAACACACACGGATCATCCAGTTGAACACCAGCCAAATGCTTTATTATCACTCCTCTACTCCCTCTGTCTTTCCTTCCCACGGCTCTCCGCCCCTTTCTCCCACGGCAGCCTGAGGAATCCAATCAACAGGGACTAATATCAAATGCGTCACAGTGCGTTAAAAGACAGGGAAACCAAACAAAATAAAACAACCTCAGCAAAACCAACCACAGCCAACAACACATGTTCTAAAATGAAAAAAAAAGTGAAATAAATACAATGTCACTTTGCCTTTACTGCACTAGAATAACTGTAGAACTTGCAGAATGTTATTTTGCTACTTATTACCGACAGGTATGCATAGCTTTATTAATACTACACAGTAAAATAACGTGTTTCCTTGCGGGACGGGAGAAGACTCAAAATGAATGGTCAATCTATTGACAATCAATCTTATGTCTGCGGTGCGGGCGGGACTGAACACACAAGCTGCGGGAACCGTGGGAGCAGAACAGACACACTGCGGGAATGGTCAATAATCCACCGGGAGCAGGCAGGAGCAGGATTAAAAAAACTGTCCCACGTAGGGCTCTAATGACAGCACAATATGATCATATCTTCACAATATGATTCCACTGAAAGTTGACAAACAATAATATGTAATTTTGTCCCTGCCCTAGTATTTGAACAGTTGTCATTTGCTTGAGGCCCTGTACAAAAGTCCACTACACAACAAAACCGCTATGAGCAACAACATTTCTGTCTAAAGGGCCCGACTCTGGTAGCATCAAAAAAGACACTATGGCAGACAACAATGCACGTCAAGGCACACTCCCCGGGCACACTGTGAATGAATGGAGTGAGAGCATCATCAAAATTAGAAAGATTTGCTATGCCATAGTTCAGCGAACTAACTTGAATATAATGTCAGTATTAGTTGTTTAAGGGGAATTGGAGATCACTGATCAGGAGGAAGAATGTTAATATAATAAATAAAAATATAGATTCAGTCCTCTCAGGTCCAGCTGTGATTCAGATAGCCATGTACAGTTTTCTACCATGGGTTAGAGTTGGTAGTCTTTGGGCCATACATAGTATGGCCCAAATGTCGCTGTTGTAGGTTCACTTTGCTGTAAAATGTTATGTGTAAATCTTTCTACTGGCAACATGCAAAAGTTATTTCTGCTAATCAATTTCACTTGACTTAAAACACACCCTTGAATTGATGTCAGTAAGCCAAATGGTTTAAGCCAAATTAGGTCACCACCTTGACGAGCACGGTGAAGCTTTCTGCTGAGAGTGAGAAGAGAATGAGTGCCGGTACTTAAACCACCAGCCTGTCCAAAACCTACTCCCTTTAATTCTTATTCAAGGCTTAAAATCTGACTAATAGAGCAGGCACATGTCAAATAGATCTGTGAGGGATTAACAGGTCTGACGGGAATAACTGCTCAAAATGTGTTTTTAGAACTGAGTTTCTGCTGTGCAATGCTTTGATCCGGCGGCATGTTGGATAAAACGGTCTTGTTCTTACAGATGGAGCTCCTCCAGCGCTCGACCAGAGGCTCTGATCTTTGACAACGTGCGTCACATGAGAAGGTCGGTGATTGCACAAAAGGGCTGACTGGTGATACCATTTTTAAAATAGAGTGAGGATGTGAATGGTATTTTGATTTAGAGCAGTGGTGTCAAACTCAGTTTCACTGGAAAGTGAGAATCATATCAAGGGCCAGACATGTTAAGTTTACTGACATGCTTTTATTTTTCGAAAAAGTTAAATATCTTTGACTGTATTGTTGCATGTCTCATATAGTCTTCTGACTTACAGTTTGGTGGTCGAAGCCCTAAAAAACTCAGCAAAAAAGTTTCTTAGCCATCATAGAGTTTAGCAAATAAAGCAAAACAATAATTACACGTTTAAAAGCCAGTGTTTTTGGTTTGGCAGGCCACAAATTAATTGTGAACCTAAATTGATATGCAGGCCGGATCAAAATTTGCGAGGGGCCGAAAATGGCCCGCGGGCCTGGAGTTTGACACGTGATTCAGAGCTTGCCAGTTAAAAGTGAAATCCTGCATTACAATACTAAAAATTGCTAATAATAGCAATAATTTTAGGCCCATTAATCTGATGATGTCTTTACTTTTTTTGTCATGGTCTTTGATATTAATTTCCACACCACTTTTAAAATCTAAATGAGATTTAAAATCTGTAAAGCCGGATTAACCCTGAATGGTCGACCCTGGCTAATTTTAGAATTTTGCCGATTTTCTTCCACATTGGTTGTCGTGCACATTGATCAACGATGTGGCTGTCTGGATTTCTGGAATGTCCGAAATTTTGGTTGGATGTCTGTAGTTTGAGCAGTTCAGCGTTCAGATTTCACACATGGCTGCTTTCGTAATGAATTGGTAGTTTTAATATTACTGGAAAAATATTTTATATGTTGTGGCTAAAATTGTGGTCTGTGTAGATTTAAAACTGAACTTCCTGCAGAACAGACCAGACTCAACAGCATCTTCCAGCTTTGACTCAATTTTTTTTTTAATCTTATTTTTTATTCATAGCAGATTTGCCCAAAATAATATTGCCTCTCTTTTGGTCAACATTGTCGAGGACCTGTTTGAATAGGCCTACCTTTTATTTGAACAGTAAATGGACAAAATTGAGCAGGGGTCCCATGCTTGTGTTCAGTGTGAGTACCAAGTTAAGAAAAGAAGAAGAAAGGCTGATTAAAATGTGTAATGCGAGTTAAGTGTGCAATATGAATAAAAAGGCAGAGTGTCTGCCCTGCTTAAGTAAACAGGGAAATTTATTCTGGCAATAGAGTACTTCCGCAGCTGGTTCGGCCTCCCGGTAATTCTCTTCCAACCTTGTCCCGTCCCTGCTTAATTCTACCTCCACCAAAAAAAAAAAAAAAAAAAAATGGCTTAACCTAGCTCATCATTCAACGGAGGACATATCCTTGAATCAGTGCCAGAGTTTCATATCAAACTGAGCCTCCAGGAGATAACTGCTGCTGTGATGACCGAGCGGAAAACCAGTGAGTTTTGATATAAACATCTGACTCCCTGAACCTGCAATTTTCTAATTATATTAGGATTAATTGACTGGGGTCTAAGGGACTCCAGATACTGGTGTTAGCGTATTAATGCACAGCACACCTTGTTGGATGGGCCCTGGGCTGGGTTAAAAGGGCCTGTTAATTAGGCCTGTGGTGAGGTGTGATAAAAAGGGAGCTGTACGTAAACAAGTCCCAGCAGAGGGGGTGGATGCTGAGGTCACGTGCTGCTGGACCTCCGACAGCCTCCTACTGTATCGCACAGGGCCACATGCTGCTCTTCTGTCTCCGGGGATGGCTGACAGGGGTACTTTTCCCTCACAGAAGAGCTACAGCCTCTTCTAATCTCATACCTGTCCAATTGATTTAGCTAGAGGAGTGTTTCACCACCACCGCCACCACCCATCAATATGTTTCCGCACACCGCAGAGATCTAATGTCCGTCATAAAGTTAAACATCAGCAAGCTACATGTAGATTTCTTTAATGAGACTTCCATGCTCATTTCATGCTCAATATCTGTCCTCTTTTTTTCTTTCTCTAATGTGTGCTGGTCTTCTCCTCCTTCCCTCAGCGGTGAGAGAAGCTCATACCATCAATCAGCCTTCAGCTCCTGTGGACTGAGACAGTGTCACGCTGAGCTCTGTGTGTTGCCAGATAGGACCACTGTGCCCTCAGGTTACCCTTACACTTCCAGTTTGACACCCCTGATATTTACTTGCTATAGAGAAAATTGAAAAATACACAGGAGTTTAAAGTGGGCACACTGGAGTGAAACTTCAGACTTTAGAAATCACAGTGTTTTCTTTCAGGGTTTGGTGCAAAAAGTGATGTTTCTGTCGATCAGATTGCAGGCCTTTAAAGCAAGCAATTTTTAGATGCAGTCAACAAGAAAATGTTTTATCAAGTCATCAGTCATCAGGTCCACAGAGACGCTGTCATTATGCATCACTTCAACAAAACAGAAGTTTGAGCCATATTGGATTTTAGTTGTTTAGTTGTTGCCCCCGTGAACAGCATTTTAGGATGAGTGCAACAGTAGAATAAACTCACATTACCATTAGCCCCTGATGTCCAGCAAGCACTCCCGGTGTGGAACTTTAAGAAACTGCGTCATGTCTCACAGCAGCCATGTTAGAACCAGCTGTCATTGGCTATCGACAAATCAATCATGACGATTGTAGTATAGGAATGTCCAATGGGAGCCAGTCTAAAGGAATGTGTAAAAAAAAAAAGCTATGTTTTGTGAGAAAAAAGAAGATCAACATAGTTTGAATGAATGTAACAGAGTTTGATAAGTTATGTCAAGGCTTCACTGTGTTTTGCACCACATAATGAAAACTCCCTAGCTCCCATTAGGTTAGGCCTAAGAGGTCTGAAACTTCATACAGGTGATGTTGACAAGTATAGGAGGTATGTGTGGCATAAAGCATGTCTTAGTTATTGTTTTACAGATATGACTTATTATAGACGAGGACCAAAAAAACTTGTTGTTTGAGCTGATGTAGTGTAGGTTGTCTTTTAATCACATGCTTAACAAGCACATTTCCAGAAACTACAAGGATTTAGGTTTCACATGAAGCCGCATACATGCATTTTGGCTTGGCAGTTCTTCTGTTGTAAGCATTTCCATTTGGGAATGGCAAATAGGCGACAATCAAACATAAAGAGGTGGATATGAACAGGCTAAGCTTCATGTGTATTTAATTTAATTTACAAAACAATCTATTTCTGATTGAAATATAAAAGATAATCAAATTCTCTTCAGCTTTTTCAGTTATATATGAATGTCAGATTGATTATAAATTGTCTTAAGCTGTTGTAAACCTGCTGCAGTTTGTCCAGATGTCCCATTTGTTGCATGTACGCTGTTCAGTCAGTATTTAATCAATCATTATCCTATTCCCTGTCATATTATCTCTCTATTTGCCTTCATTTTGCTGTAGAACTTGAATGAGACATTAGACAATGTGTTGTTACAATGACAAGCTGTCACACTGAAAGAGTTATCAGATTGAAATCAATGCCAGAATACTTGCGCTTTGGAAGAGCTCCATGCATTTCCTCCAAATGGTAAAAGCATTGGAGCATGTTTGTCAAAGGTGCCCCTTGAAGAATTCATTTGGCATCACTTTCCCATGGCGAAGCAACTGGAGGTAATCAGCCCACCCACTTGTTTCTGCACATGTAGTCCACTGATTGCTCCTCTGGATCCACAGCTATTTTTAGACTGGAGATTGTCTGTGCTGCTGTTGATGGGCCGCCTCTGGTGCACCTTTGTGATGCCAGGGGGGCTGTCTGTGAGGCTTATATTTCAATGAGGGCTATGGGTCACCTGTCAGTCCATACATGTGTCCTGAACTTTAGACTTTAAACCTTGTTTCATAAATTGGTTGAGAGTTTGTTTTTTCCTGTAAAACAGAAAAGCTCAGAGGGAGAGGCTAAACGGGGGTTATGTCTAAGTGTTGACCGAGGCCACAGGAGTCAATATAAGAGGAGGCACATTTACTGACCAGTCTACACAGGGGTGAACAGAAGCAGGCTATAGGACCTTGCAGGCCAAATAAAAATGGGTGAGGGATGCATTTCTGACCGAGACAAAAGACAGATTCACAAAATATCTCATAACAGCCTTATCTAACTATTATCTATTTTCAAAAAGATCCTGTTCAGTAAAAATTGATTCTTCTCACCACAGTAGGGCTCGGTATTGTTACAAAAAAAATGTCATACCCATACCGATTTGATAACGGTTCCTGAACAATACTTTTTTCAATACTAATTTTATAAAAAATTAATTTTAATAAAAATAAATTACAACATTACACCTTACGGTAAAAATCCTTTTTTAAATTTTTCAACTCCTTTACCCCTGTAGCACGTACACTGTAGTCAAGCCTCAACAACACACACACGTGAGATCTGCTCTATACGTTAAGAGTTTTTCCTGAATGTCTCTATGACGTGCAACGTTAGACAGGCAATCACAAACATTATTAGATCCGATGCTTATTGGCTCCCTGACACTGATTATATTTACTCCTTAGGTATTGGAAATTTAGTATTGAATGACAAGGCATTTTTTGACACTTGATACTATGAAGGCAGTTCAGTCGGTGCCTGAAAATATCGTTCCTGTAGCCTTACCCCAGTTTTCGTAGGAAGAACCTAAAGAACAGCTGCGAGTGAACACAACAAGCTCCGCTCCATACATTTTTATGCAATCGAGTTCCACTGTCTCTGAGGTAGCCTGATTTGAAAACCTAATTGTGGAAACACAGAGCAAAATGACTGCAGTAAATAGGATCAGTGATGTCCAGCAGATATACTACACTAATATGTTTGTAATTCTTACATAATGACAACATGTTTATCAGGCCCGCTCTTTGCCTCTGCTTGCTCGGTTGTTTTCAGCTCCTTATTCATGTAATGTTTTAATGGGTTTTACATGGAGTGTGTGTACTTCCGTTACGTTGACAGATATTTCTAAGACTTGCTATTTCACATATAAGCTTATATGAGGATACACTAGGAAATACTCAACATTAAAATAGTGAAGGATTTAACACAGTGGGACAGAGTTTGATCATGGTCCTCTCTGCATGGACTTTACATTCTCGCCAAAACACACACTTCTCTTTATATTTGAGAACAGTAATCTGTGTGTGTCTTCTTTATGGAGCTGCCTTTAGTGTTTCTCCTTAATGCATGCTGCAACAGCCATGGTCCAGATTTGGTTCTGTTACTGCATTGCATGCATCCATTTCCTGTTTTAATGCACATTCTGGACTTGATAATGAATGTGAGAAAAAAAGCTAAAATATCGCAAACAATGTTTGGCACGTGTTTATACAGAAGGGATGCAATAAAGGGTTGTGAAAACAATTAATTTGGGTAGACAATGATGTTGCAGTGCCCTCTCCAGCTGTATACAAAGCTTCAGCATGTTGCTATTACAAGATTTCACTTCGACGTAAAATTAAAAAGAACAGGGGAGTCCAAGTAACTCAGTGGTCAAAACACCATGTCACCTTTTGCATGTCATTCTCCTTTCTATCCTCATTATATCCTCACACGCTTCATGTCGACAGAGGAGACAAATACATTTATTAAAAATGCATAAATGGCATTTTAGGTGGAAAGAATAAAATGTCATGATGTTATTTAGTTATTGGTGCTGGTAATTTTGTCACATACTCTTGGGCAGGGGTGGGCAATTCATTTTTTACCTTTGACTTAAAAGTCCATGTTAGGTTAAAAACTCGGTACTTTGTATCAACCTTTTTTTCCCATTTAATAGCTGACATTTTTGAGGGATCACAGCTCATTCACGTCCATGCTAACGTCTCTCGTGATCTCAGTTCGCGGCTCGCCGACACAGGAGTCCGACACATTGCAGTTCTTCTTCTACTTCTTTTTAATTGCGACTTGCAACCAGAGAAGAAGAAGCTGCATATGTTTGCACAAAAAGAAGCAACAACAAAAAACAGTTGCCTTCAAAATAAAAGCAATGCAGTTGGATTCCATGCATGGTGTACACGATGTACACTTATTAACGTCTGATTGCTAACTTCCCATTGACCTCATGCGGGCTGGTTAGGGCCACCCAAAAGGCCAGATGTGGCCCGGGGGCCATACAATGCCCAGGTCTGCTCTTGAGTATACTCACACAACAAGAATAAACGGTAACACTTTCTATGAAGCCTGTCTCTATAATGCATTATAAACACAGTTATGTGTTATAATCTGCTAATAACACTCTGTAAGTATAGTTATAAAACACTCATGAGTCATCCTTTAACGCCCACTTAAAACAAATCTCAAGAACTGCATTTTTTCACCTGCGTAACATTGCCAAAATTAGGCACATCCTGTCTCAAACTGATGCTGAAAAACTAGTCCATGCATTTGTTATATCCAGGCTGGACTACTGTAATTCCTTACTATCAGGTTGCCCAAATAAGTCCCTTAAGACTCTCCAGCTGATCCAGAATGCTGCAGTGCGTGTGCTGACAAGAACTTAGAAAAGAGATCATATTTCTCCTGTATTAGCTTCTCTGCATTGGCTTCTTGTAAAATCCAGGACTGAATTTAAAATCCTTCACCTGATCTACAAAGCTCTATATGGTTAGGCACCATCATATCTTAAAGAGCTCATAGTACCTTATTGTCCCAGTAGAGCACTGCACTCCCAGAATGCACTTGTTACTTGTGGTTCCTAGAGTCTCTAAAAGTAGAATGGGAGCCAGAGCCTTCAGCTATCAAGCTCCTCTCCTGTGGAAACAGCTCCCAGTCTGGGTTCAGGAAGCAGACACCGTCACCACATTTAAGAGTAAATTTAAAACTCTCCCCTTTGATCTTTTAAACATAATCTATAGAACATTTCTATAGAAGCAACAGATACCATTAGCAGCATATAGCATTCATTGATTTTGAATCAACAGCCCAAACTCTTTCTTGGCGTTTAGCCATACCTCCCTGTATTTTACTGACTTAGATCAAACAGATGAGGAATTAACCTGTGTTAGCACTACTTGACCTTAAGTACAAAAAAAATAAATAATAATAACTGTGATTAAACCTTATTTTAACAACTGAGGGGATTGTCAATGTTACCTTCTTTGGACCTGTTCTAGTCTCTTCATCTCCTCAACTTCACAACGTGCTGCTTTGCTGTCATGTCTGGAGCCAGACGGCTTGATCTGCTTCTGTAGTGCTTAGTATTATTCTTTTTGAACAGGTTGTAAGGCGATACAAAGCACAAATACTAGTTTATGGCCCAAATATTTCTGTTTCAATCTCAGGTCATTATCATTATGATATTATTGACCACATAGCTACCCTAAAAAAAACTGACACTTACAATAAGTACTGAATATGATGGGCCCTGTAGACAATCAATACCAATACCAAAGTCCTGCGTTGAAAATGTTACTTAAGTAAAAGTCTGTAAGTAATGATCAGGAAAATGTACTTAAAGTATTAAAAGTAAAAGTTCTCAATGCAGAAAAATCCTCAAATTTTTGAAACTGGAAACGATCCAAATAGTTGTGTGTTTTATGGTCTAATCATTTCAGCTGGACTTGTAGGCCCTTATATTGTTGGCTAGTTTAATTTATAATAAAAAAAATCTGATTTTATAAACTACATGTGCTTTGTGTGTAAAAAACTTAATTTGTAAAGTAACTAGTAACTTAAGCTGTCAGATTAATGTAGTGGAGTAAAAAATACAATATTTCTCTCTGAAATGTAGTGGAGTAGAAGTAGAAAGTGGCATGAAAAGAAAAGACTCAAGTAGAGTACCTCAACATTTGTACTTAAGTACAGTACTTGAGTAAATGTACTTAGTTACTTCCCACCACTGGACATCTGCCTAATATTGTGTCAACACAAGGAGTATGTAGGATCGGAGAGGTGTGTCACTGTTAAGTAGCAGCTTACACCACTAGGATACAAAGAAAGAACTGTTTACTTTTCAAAGATGGATGGGGCTAAGCAGTAAAATGTGCTCTAATTCTCTAACAATTCAGCTTTTTGTGCACAGTTTTGGAAAACTGCAGCTACTCATTCATTGGTTCTTTTTCTTTTGGGAAGGGGGGTGGGGGTCTGTTTCGGTCGACTGCATTTTGAATAAGTTCTAAGCATCTTTCAGTGTTTTTGGATCACATCTGACCGTCCTCTGGTCCCTTTTGTATTGGGTCATTTTTATGAAAGTTAAAGTCCCAATGAAAGTCTGGATGTTGCGGTGCTCCACTGGCTCACTTTCTCAACTCCCATGGGCCCACGCTCTGTGAGGCCTCAAGGGAAAACCCAAACACAGCTTCCAGTACTACAAAAGCAATACAGACTGTCCAATGCACAGCCATAATCTCAGTTGCCATTCCTTCTGCTGACAAATCCATTTAATTGCAGAGCTGCACCGCCACTGGTTTCAGAATAACAGCTTGGACTGTGTCCTTTAGGGCAGAGATCTTCAACAGTGGGTCCGGGACCCTTAGGGGGTCCTCAGAGATACTGCAGGGAGGCCCAAGGTAATTGTTAAATCCTTTTCAAAAGTTAAAATGTATGAAAATATACATAAACATGAGTCCAACCTATTATTAGCAAAGATATCGGCCTATTTGTGATTTTCTTTTTTTAATTTACACAACATTGATGACAGGCTACAGATACAATGAAGCTTAAGGATTCACTGTGATACTTGTATGTTTAACATCAAAACACAATTCATAATGCACCATAAAAAGGCATGTGTAAAGGCTTTAGGCCTACACATTCTTTTTGGCCCAGTTTATTATGCAACTCAATTTTATACATTACGTAGTAGGGGGTTCTTGCTCAGTCTCATATATGGGGTCCTTGGCCTAAAAGACGTTGAAGACTCCTGCTTTAGGGTGTCTTGTGGGGGTGTTATGAGAATACAGGGTACCCAGCTCATTGCTACAAGTTAACTGGTCTTTGCATACCCTGATTGAGAGCTGTGTTCATTTCCTGTAACAAATCAAAAGCCTTCTTGGTGGCCAAAGTGCTTTATTAATGAATTTGTTTGTAATTTTGGACAGAATGTGACATCAGGATCATACCCCAGGTTTATGCTGATGATGTAGTTCTGTTGGCTTCATTACATCGTGGCCTCCATCATCCACTGGGGTGGTTTGCACCTGAGTGTGAGTTGAGAGTCAGTACTTTACAATCTGACGCTATACTCTGCTGGAAAAAGAGTGGCTCACCCACTGTTTGGGTTTCTGGAAAGTGAAGGGTGAAAATAAAGGAATTTTAGTATCTTGTTCACAAAGAAGGGTAAGATGGAGTGTGAGTGTGTCTTCAATCGCCCTTATAAAAAGGCTGAATAGCTGCACTAGAACTGCTGCTCCTTTATGTTTAAAGCAGCCCGTTGTGGTGGTTCAGGCATCTAATCGGTATGGGCACCTGGACTCCTTGCTGTGGACTTTTATTGAGCATGTCCGACTGGGAGAAGACCCTGGGGTAAACACTGAAGGGATTAAATATCCTATCTGGCTTTGGGAACTCACTTAGGGTCCTCCAGGAGGATGTGGCTTTGAAAAGAGACATCTGGGCTACCTAGCTTAACCTGTAGCTACCAGATTCCTCTTCCACATAAAGCACGTGGAGACTTATTGGTTTTTACATTTGGTAGTTTTACATTTTAAAGATACAGTGCGCAACTATTTTATATTAATGGACATCTGTTACATTCAAGCCTTGCCAAATGAGTTCCTACAAAGCTAGTTAAGCCTATCAGCTGCACCAAACTCTCTCTGTGTTTCTCAGTATGGCTATGTTATATGGCGATATTTGCACGCAGAAGCTTGAGTGATGTGTGTTACGTCACCACTGAGAAAGAACAACAGCAACCGCAACTTTGGAGAAGAGGACATGAAAAACACGAGATAATAACCTCTTCTGAAGAGTCCATTGTGTTTTTTTAATCCACCGTTTCCTCCTTGAACTACTAGCAACTGGTGGGGGAGGGGTGGGGGTGGGCCGCGATCATTAAAGGCTTGCGTCATGTGGACAGTGTTGTTGTCATTACTTAGAATCCCTCATGGGGGCGACAGAAACTACACACTCTTGCTTTGACACCACTTCTGTACCACTTTTATTTCTAAATACCATACACTGGAACATAGGGCTGTACAATATGTATCGGTTTAGCATCGACTTTGCGACATGCTCAATAGTCACATTGCAAGATGTGCGATGTCAAGTCAGGCAAAGGAAATGTCACAATGAACACTTTTGAACTGTTTTGCTGCTTCATACAAAAGGAAAACTTGCACGGTTTCATCTTCCATGACTAATCCAATGTTTCCCATTAATAACCTACAGTCTAGATCGGCCCGTCACAGGTCCATCATGAACCGAAAATGTTTTAACACTTTTCAACAGGTGGGGTCCGCACAGTCTGCCCTGGGGATATAACTTGGTTCACGGCCGCTCGGTGTGGTTAGGTTCCCCTCGTCTCAGTGACTCTACATCGGCTCGGTAAGGCTCTCTCCCCTCAGTGTCTTTAGTGCGTCAGGGGTATACGGCAATGTCGGCAACCCACCCAACCCCTTCTCGTTTATCACCATTCATATCACATAACAACTTTGTTAATCCCACACCATGAAAGTCACTTAGTACTGCAACTCAAGAGTAAAAAAAATCAAAGGAAAGTGATTGAGTGATACATAAAACTGAAACAAGATAAGAACAAGACAAAAATGCAAATTTGATTACATCAAATAGCTGTATACACTGTACACCTTTCATTTATACAGATATGTCCATGCTGAATAATTGCCCAAGCACAGGATGATAATATTCATACAACCAATGTGTTTATGATTCAGTTTACTAGATGCCAAAATTGTTTACAAAAGCACAACATTCTTCATGGATCTAGCCTCTAAATTCTGCTCTCAAAGAGCACCAGATATATTTAACTGTACAAACTTATTTTCTGGGAGAGCATGCCCTTGGATCTTCCTCGAGGCTATTTTTTGATATTTTAGTATATATCAGGAGCATTTTATCTTCACTCTGCAGAGAGTCCAATTTTTTAAAAGTAACTTCATCAAGAGAAGATAGTTTGGTTATATGTTCCCATTCATACCTTAGCTTTCATCATTAGTTATGTCATTTTCACTGAAGTTCCATGTTCACACCTTTCCTTTAACTTTTTTGTACCATATTAATTTGCATTGCAAGAGCACCTACACACTATTTTTGTATTTTATTTTTTGCGCTCGACACATCATCACATGGATGGTGGTAGAAGTATAAAATACTGCCTAACTGTAGCCCTGCTATGTGCTACTTAAGTAAAATATTTTGTTCATATTTGATCATTTATAAAACGAATAGTATTTTGGAGCCTGTGGCACAGTATATATATGTCGCATATAAGCATGTTTGTAATGTAAGTGACATTAAAGTATCTTTAAATAGTTCTTTTATGATGTATGTATGTATTAATATAAACATAAACAGATGACATTTGTCATTAGTTTGCAGCTGAATAAATATATGCAGGGTCATACATGTAATAAAACATCATAAACAGAGGGATCCCATACATCCCTTCGGATATAGTATACAATATGGCTTCAAAGAGAAAATAATTACTCTTCTATCTCTGAATTATCTTACAGTACACCAAATAAATTGTTTGCAGTACCTTTACAAATAGGTTAGCAGGAAGGCTTGTGTACACATCTTTGAAATCTTCACTCCAACTGCATGTTGAAAATTGAGGGGCTTCTCAAGTTAGTCAGTAGAACAGGGGCAATTCCAGGATGTTTTAAGTGGTGTGGGACAGGGGGGGACCAATAATCAAGGGGGGGGGGGGGGGGGAATTAATCAAAATACAGCATAGAAAATCTGCTTAAAAATATGGGAACTATTGGATAGGATAGAACAACATAATGTAATTCTGCTAAATAAAAGGAACTCTGCCCCTTTGTAGTGTTGCTGCCTTATCTCCCCTTTCCCGCCTTGTGTTTGTGTTTGATTACAGGAATGGAGTCAGGTGCGCAGGAATCACAGGACCAGCTGCTATTCATCAATCTCATCAGTGGTGATTTTAGACCCTTTTTTTTCATCTCAGCCCCACTAAAAATTATAATAATAAAAAACTAGGGCTGTCAAACCATACATTTTCATCAAATAAATACATTTATATAGTTAATCGCAATTAATCGCATGTTTTATCACATGATTAAAATTCTATTATTTGTCATTTCAGAACTGTTTTTAAGTACATATTAACAATGGAAAGCAATTCTTACCTTTTCTTACCTCCTACCTATTCTAGTGTATCTTGGTTGGGAATCAAATGAATGCAAAGAAAGTTGCTTTATGAACTTGACTTTAAGATTTGTATTTGTTTATTATTTATTTACTGTAAACAAAAGAAAAATGTGTGAATCTGTCATTATTGCACAATTCAGAACATGCCAACTGTAGTACATCTTTAAGACCCGAGTCCTCTACGATGCTAACAGGTCTGCAGTTAGTTGCCACCCATTTCGCAAGAGCTGTAGCAATTTTTTGGGATTTGGTTTCATCCACAGGTCGGCAAGTAGCACTCTCCAAAATAGTGCTCTGCCTGAGCCCGCTAGCATCAACCTGATTGGGTCACGTTAACTGTACTACTATGCTTAGCTCGTAGGTGGTAGCTCAAGCTTGACGTGCTTCGGTGATATTTTAATTCGGCTTTACACAATGTGCATATGGCTTTCGACTTGTCTACTGAGCCATCCAAAATTAACGCGTTATGCTCGGCCCTTAATCGCATCGCGATTAATCTGTTAATGCTGACGGCCCTATAAAAAACAAATTATATTTTATTTATTTTTTTATTTAAAAAAAAAAATCAATTTTAGTGCTTCAAGTGAGAGTTTGCGAACTTGTCTGTTAGTGACAGAGGGCAAACAATTACAGGTTCAAAGAAACAGGTTTAATATCCTGTGTCGCTGTCACCAATACAATGCATCTGTAACCCAGTCAAGGAAAGTTTTATTTTTTATTTATTTATTGTTTACACCTCATTATCATTTCATTTGAATCTGGTAGTCCATAAAGGGACTTTAGTCGTTTTTTCCTATGTTTAATATTTTGCATGTATCCTCTGTTATAATAATAAATACACATATTCATTTTTATCCACTGAAATTACTGATTTAGCAGGGGGGGGGGTACCTGATCTGTACCTTGCTAATCCTGTTTTCCTGTCCCCTAGTGGCCTGGTCTGACTCCTGCCTCCACTCCACTCTTGCACACACGGCTCTGGACTTTGGAACACTATCTCTGGACACACACTGGATCCAACTGGATACCTTTCCCTGAATCTCGGAATCTGCTGGATTTCCCAATACCCCTCTGCCTGTTTCCTCGGACCTGGAACCCTCCCTGAACTCTGCCCCTAGCACATTAAGTATTCTGTTAAATAAATCTTTGTTTGTTCACGTTCACTTCCCTGTCTCTGTCTCTGCATTTGAGTCCAAGTCAGCTAACCTTAACAAAAACATCACATTCATTAAAATGTCCCTTGTTTTCATTTTAAACAAATTGTATATCTCAATACAATACACATTTTCTGGCTCAGTCTTCCACTTTTTTTAAAATAAAAACAATTCCAATGCTGGTTCCATGGTATCAGAATTTTGGATAGACATCATGGAAACATGAATTGGTCATGTGACAAGGGCTGGAAGATTGGCAGAACAGGCAGCCAAGTGACAGTACTCTGATCCAATGGAAATCACAATTGTCAGATTGACAGCATTCTAGCCCAAAGGATTGGGGGGGGGGGCTTGGACCTGCAGCAGAAGCAAGAGAGAATTGCTCTGGTAAATAAGGGATGGAGATAAATAAGAGAAAAGTGTGCATGTAGCTTTATATTGTCAACTTTAGGAAAATGTACTGTCTGCTCTGCTTATTTCTATCTCCTTCTTAGTAAAAGAGTCAGTCACTGGTGTTGTAGGGTTCTGTTTAGCTTCAGCTTGGTTATTGAAAATGAGTTCTGCTCTCTGTTTTGTTGGTTTGTGCCTGCAAATCTATTTAACAAAATAACATTATTGGCCTCAGGAAAAGATGGATGTGTCTGCAGCACTTTTTTTCCCATATGATCCTGTCCTCTCTCTTCCCTGCTGTCATCTTCTGCTGCTCCTTCTGACTCCTGCATCACCTTTCCCTGACACTAGATAATACGCTGACAGCCCATTACTGCTTATCTCATCCTCCTTAATCACTGACTGCAAGGCCACGTCAAAATATCTTATGATAAAATTGCAGCACTTTTCTGACAGTATTTGTGTCACATCATTTGACCATGCTTCTCTTTGACAACAGTGTTTTTCAAACTTGCAGGTTTTTTGTTAAATAAGGATTTTTGTTAAAAACAGTAAGCAATATTCTACTCCAGGCACAGAAAGAACCGCTGATATTAATACTTTACCTCAGACTGAGGCTGCAGGATTGACATCACGAAGGCTCAATCTGCTTCACATTTAATGAAAGTTCTTCTGCAAAATGAGAAATTAATATTTTAGGCAGACTACCTTTACCATAGTGGGGGCAACAGCGTCATTAACATGAAGACCTGAAATTATCTACACGATCGAGTACGTTTACCCGCACACTAATATTCCACTGTTATTCAGAATGTGACAATATTCCGAATTTCATACCGGTCATGTAAAGAGCATGTTCCGCTTGGATATTCTGAATAAGGCCTTTTTAGAATTTAGCATTTTCTGATTAAGACGTGTGATGCCGGTATTATTAAGGTTTAGAAGCATTCTTTGGGCATGTATACAGTGCATTCGTGCAATTGTACCAGAGGCTTAAAATGATTGAATTTTGAGAAAAATTATCGTACACAAATAGGAGTAAATGTGTAATTTTACAAAATCTGTATTGAAACGACATTTTGACATGTCTACAAATCTACCCTCATTGTTTTTTTTTTTTTGTTTTTAAAGCAAGCTGACATGCTGCATGGAAGGGGGAAGTCTATCAGTCTGACAACAACAACGTTTGTAATTTACTATTACACAATTAAATTACAAGACAGCACGACTGGAAGCCTGTTCATATTCTGCATGTAAACAGTTATATGGCCATAAGCTAAGCTAATTAAATAGGCTAAATAACTGGGTTTACAGGTGCATTCAGAACAACTCGACTTGAACACAGCATACCTTTGTGAGAACTTTAATTTCATTAGACCCATAGTATGTCTGTGTCGACCCAGAATCACGATTTTTGTCTTATGGTAGCCATAGATACACTATTGTTATGACCATATGGCCATTGAATGTTTTGCAGCAAGGTGCTGATCCTTGTTTTCTCTCGGGCGACTTAGTGTTATCTTAGTCTTAGTTAAGTTATGAAGTGAGTTGCAGCAAAAGTCTAGTGATTTGAAGTGAAGAACATATGAAGCTTATTTTCTCAGAGTTTTACTTTTATTCATCCCACACATAATTTGTTGGCCTACTTTGACGACACAAAATGGTCATTATGGTATACGATTGCAAAACTTCGTCGTACTGAGAGAGTTTGATAACATTCAGATATGTTGCTGTTTCAGATTCCTAATATGGGTCTAATGAAATTAAACACAACTATAATCAGTTGACTTGTGGCACAAGTTGAAAGAGACTGTTTGTGCTGAGATAGACCTTCACATTCTTCGTATGAGATGGCCCACAACAACAATGAGAAAAGATCACATTTGCGCATGACTGACGTGTTTCATTTTTACCCCCAAAATGGAATAAAGTGTTAAGTGGGGTCATGCCTGTTTGTTGTACATCAGTTAGGTTTTGGTATGTGAGGCAAAGATACTTTACTGTTTTGAGGCTTGCATTTGCCCATGTTAAATTGTGATATCACCAGTTAACATGGGCGTATGTTTCTCTCATATGTTAACCTGTGTTAACTTAGACTAAAAGTCCAATATATAGATAGAAATCAACACATTATGTCAGAAGTGTGTAGTGTAGTGGTATAGATGATGTAGAAGCTAGTCTGTCAACTAGTCCATGACATCCAAGGTTTGAATCCCAGCTAGATCTCTAGTGCGTTGTTTCATTTTTTTCCGTTCATACAGTATGTGTCGTATTTGTGTGGATAATGCTTAAACGGACATGTATTACACATAAACTGGTGATGTTTTCAGTGATATCCATTATTTTGTCTCACTTTCAAACACTTTGTGAAAATGTGAGCCTCTGGCACTCGAGGGGCGGAGGCAGAGCAGAACGCAGGGCAGGGCAGGGCCTTGTTGAATATTCACTGATTTCATGCAAATATCACCAGTTAACATGATCACCAGCTAAACTGGCACACCGTCCGCAACTGTTCAATCAAAACAACAACTGGGCACCTAATAGACAGGTTGTTCATCCAATCACCTTCAGGTATTTTTAGAAAGTGCCGGCCCTTTTCCAGTAACGAACCATCTGGCTCGTCAGGTTAAGAGATACATGCCTAAAGGGAAAAAAAACACATCTGGTTAGAAGGAGAAACACAACTACTTTTAAACATTATAAAAAAAACTTTTGGGATATGTGCAAACATCGCAAGGCCAACCTATTCAAGAAAGTAGTTGAAGGAATGAAAGAGGGAAGCTGTTTTCACACGGTCCAACAAGTCCGCCACCGCTGGAAAACTTTTTTAAAATCCTATTTTTGCACAACTGCATGTAAACAGGAATATAAGTGGAATATTCATTTTCAAGAGCCATGTAAACAGCTTAGTCGGGATATTGTCTTTTTTCGGAATAAAGCAGGAATATTTTGAGCATGTAAATGTGACTGAGACCAAAATGAAGGCATGTGTGGAAGAGAAAGCCGGAATGAATAATTCACTGGGGTTTTCAGTGATATTCTGTTTTCAGATTGAGCATTCAGAGACAGTCATCTCAAAGAAAACACAGAAAGGATCCGAAAGAGAAGTCCACAGTGTGTGTGTGTGTGTGTGTGTGTGTGTGTGTGTGTGTGTGTGTGTGTGTGTGTGTGCTCAGTCACATGCTGAGTCAGTCAGTCCATATTTACCCAGAATACAAGGCAGGTCTTTAATGCTGATTGTTCTGGGGGTTGTCAACATGAATATTAAAATCACCAAAAGAAAGAAAGTGGGGGTAGTAGAAGTGAAGCAAAGACACTGTCTGTCTGAGAGGCATCCCCTCTCCTGAGTCCTGTCTGCACTGACAGGTTTGCTTGGTGTTGATCTGAATGGCTGTAATTCGAGATCTGTCAGTGCGTCCATTACCATCACATCCAGTTCCTTATTAATCTCTGATCTTAGTTTGTTAGAGATGTGCCTAAGATGGGAGATGGCCGGGAAGACTGATGAAGCAAGCTTTTGATGCTGGCCTTATCGGTCTCGTCAGCTAGGGCAGGAGAGAGCTGTTCTCTCTTTTTGTCTTCTTCGTTATCAGCAGGGTTGGTGTTACAGAATGTACTTTATTGGGGTGGAGGCTAGTCTCGCATTGCCAGACCTTCCTCCACAGCTAGCTAACTAGCTAAGTTACAGGTTGAACCGTCTCTTCAGGTATTTTCCTTTTTCTGCTGTTTTCTGTCGGCTGGCACTCTTCATAATACTCCCATATCTAAACTTATCAGTAGTCATCTCCACTTCTGTCTTATTGAGATTTACCAATGGTTCAAACCTGTTTTCCAGCTGTAATGTTGGGGTTGACTGTGGTGTGTGTTTATGCTGTCCGCCAAACGTCTGGGTCGATATTGAATCCATAAATTCTGCCCTCTGTGGGAGTACAGTCTTGCACTTATCTTTAGGTCTAGCCCCCAGATTTGTTTCGTAAAAATGCAACTTAGATCATTTAAATAAAACTGTATTGAATTCTGTGGTGGTAAAGATGAGTGTGGCACAGTTACATGCTGGCAAGAAGGAAGAAGAGAAGAGTTTGACCTGAAGGTTATTGCTACTCAGGCAGAAACAGCAAATCAATGAATGTGGAGAGAGTGAGGGTTGAACCTTCGAAAGGCTTGCAGAGAGTAATGGGAGCATTTTAAATCCAAATCTTCAGCCAGTTTTGTCTCTGTGGTTTCAATCATCCGATAATATATGAACTTTTGACATTTATGAATCTTTCATGGACTCACTTATCCATAATATCAGCAAAGTTTCAGCATGTTGTTGTTGTTGTAATATCTAAAAACAAAGGAAATACAAAGGTAACATGATTTGTCCTTTTCTGGAAGTTACTACTTTCCTCTGTTCATTTGTATTGCAGGCATGATGTAAATCTCTTTGTGTGTGCATTTTCTGTGTACTAAAACTTTAAAACACGTCCTGCCTTTTAGGTTCTAGAAGGCGCGGAAACTCTGCAGTCACCTCTCAGTCAGCTTCACAAAATATATGCTGAATTGTAGAGGTGTGACGAGATCCAGTCATTCTTCAAGAAAAACATCTCATTTTGCTCTTACATTGGCTTTGTGATACTGAAAAATAACAAAAGAAAATATGTGATGTGGAAATGGGCTCACACTGTTGGTAAAGAGAAAATTACAGCCTTAATTTGAATCGCTTAAAGTTGTCTTCTGAGGATAAAAAACATTTAACAGCACCTGACATGACACATGGGAATATGCACAAAGATAACCAATCCCAGTTCCTGGGGAGTCCCTGTGGCCGGTCTGTGATACCCTACGTGTAGTTGAATCATGTAGTTTTAATACTTACCTTGAGGTAAAATTAGTTTATTTTAACATCCTTCTTAGTATCGGTAACTGATACCGTGTATCGTACCTTTACATGAGCATAACCTTTACTTAATATTGGCACTGTTGAGATACCAGGGAAGTGTGCTGTGCTAGATAAACTGTCTTTACGATAATAAAGAAAAATAATGCAAATTCCTTCTAACGGCACTCGTTTTTTTGATGCACAATTAACACATGCACGTTTTGTGATTTGGGCATCGGGCCGCTCCGTAGTTTGGGAAATTAGGAAGCGATGCAGCAGTAACGTTGTGGATGGCTAGCAGAAACAAAAGTCCCTGAGCAGAAATGGATAACGAAAAGGGTCTTAATAAATAAGTTCAGTTTCAAAGCCCTTCCAGATGGTTCTCTCCATAAGACTAAAGTTATTTGCATGTACTGTCAATGAGAAACGAGTTACCACCGGAGTAAGTAGAGTCTCAAATACTACTTGAGCCTTAAAAACATGAAAAATATCCCTTTAACGTACATTTAGAACCGATAAAAAATGTGAGATTAATTAGCGAGTAAAAAAAACAGCTATGGACAAACATGCGATTAACTGCGATTCAATATTTTAATCTATTGACAGCCCTAGTTTCTAACAATAAATATCTCCCTAAAACTCTGTGAACATACATGGTTCAGTTTCAATCCGACAGGGAAAAGAGGCACAGTACATTGTGACGTCTTTTTTGCCCAACACATCTCAACTGAATTATTTTGAAAATGGCAACAGAAGCTGTAGAAAATGAACAAAAGGTGGGCGAGTCGTTGTTGTCCACGTGTCAGATTAGCATTTTTATAAATACCGTCTCGCATTGCCAGACCTTCCTCCACTGCGCTGCGGAGGAGGGTCTGGCTAGTCCACACAGCTTTCCAGGATGGGAGAAAAAGGTGCTCTGGTTTATTGGAATTTCTTTAAACCAATCACAATTGTCTTGGGCGGTGCTAGGATGGACGGAGCAACGGTGCCTCTGCAAAATAGCGTCAAGAAGGAACTTGTTTTGGTGGAACATGTGTACGTTCAAAAGTTGTTTTAGTTGTGCAACAGAAAACTCAGATTGGACAGATAGTCTAGCTAGCTGTCTGGATTTACCCTGCAGAGATCTGAGGAGCAGTTAACCATAGTCCTCAGAAATCCACCGGAGTTTAGAACGCCAACACAAAGAAAGAGGAAGGTAACAGACATCCAGCAAAAAAAAAGTGACATCCGGCGGAATTTTCGGTGGCCCCGGTGCAATCCCGGAAGTGGAACGTCATGGATATAGACTAATAAATACCAGACTCAGTGAGGAAATTTGTGTGTGCATCCTTCGTGTGCATGAGCTCCATTGGAGCTCCTCTGAGCTCTGTTAACAACAGAGCGAGCCTCAGGCTTCCAAAACACTGAAATGTTACTGCAACACCTGATTAAAGCTGACATATTTATTCAATCAGTACTCAATAAGAGCGAGCAGTGTGCAACAGCTGTTAGGGAATGTGCTCAGATGGAGGATTGTTTAATAAATTGGGATTCATGTAAAATCGTACCTCTTCAGTGCTCCGACCCTGTTGTTTTGACATCTGTTTATTGTAAACTTGAATCAAGTTCAATCAGGAGCTACTTTCACATTATCTTAATTAGAAACAATGTTAATGTGAGTGCCAGCAAGCAACTACATCCCGTAATACTGCTAAACCAAAAGCTGTTACATCCACCAACAATCTCTTGCAATTTTAAGGAAGAAATTCACCTTTAAGGAATATTTGAATAAAGAATATTAGGAAGTATATGTTTGCATTCCTGGGTCTGATTTCATGATGTATTTTGGACCAACAAATATGTAACTCTGGTTAAAATCGGGTTTATTATAAGACAAAAAAACCTAAATTGTCTTCTTTTTTTTTTAAATGTTGAGGCTTGTTTTGGACCCGTGCCTCTTAATATATAGTGGTTGCTGAGCAGCATACAGGGAAAGGTTGGAAATATCTAACTTTAGCAAAAGTATGAAAGGCAGAAACACCAAAAAAGAAGGTAATGACAAGACTTCATTTAAGCAATAATGCATGCCAAGGTGTCCTGATTTATAAAAAGAATAGATGAGGCAGAGGTGAAGAAAGCATATCGGAATGGCATTTTCTCCACTGTATTCATTTATTTCCGTAACCATGGAAACCTCAGAGTGCATTGTCACACTTAAATCATAACAGTTTAAAGGTTCCCAGTGGAGTTTTAAAACTCTTGTAGCGCTATTAAGAGAGTTGAATGAGTTGGTCCATCTTTTGTTTATTTCGTGCACGAGGACGCGATACACACTCCTTCCAATGGTGTCACACTATTCCATTGATCAACAGGTGGCGGTAACATATGCTGCAATGCGTCAACAAAGGCAGGGAAGAAGAAGACTTCAAGCTAGTGAACAATTCAATTCAATTCACTCTTATTCATAGTGTCAAATCATAACAAGAGTTATCTCAAGACACTTTACAGATAGAGTAGGTCTAGACCACACTCTATCATTTACAAAGACCCAACAATTCCCCCCAAGAGCAAGCATTTACTGCAACAGTGGCGAGGAAAAAACTTTTTACATTTTACAACATGGACATGGATGGAAACAATGCTGGATTCAAAATACTTAAAAATGAATCTTTCCAATTGTGTTAATATGGAGCAGAAATGGGCCGGTACTGAACGGTACTGAGTTCCAGACATTTTTGTCCACATGAGTACCCTTACTTCTAATTACGTACGGCCACCTTTTGTGGTGTCGCTAAACACCTGCGTCACTGTGTCTCTTTGTAAACACATAGCTATCTTAACGCTGTGAAAACCTCTTTGTTAACATGGATAATTTTTTGGACCAACATATTATTGTATTGCTGGAGGAGGCTACTGTGCCACTGTGCCAATGCCTGACAGAGGATCACATATGTGATCCTGTGCGCAGGCCACGGCCGAAGCATGGTGGCCCGTCCGTCCCAGCAGTCACCAAATCCCGCACACCAGACCAGCAAGCCGCGGCGCGCATACGGCGTGATGTGGCGGGTGCAGCCAAGGCAACTGTTGTGTCTGTGGCAGAAAAAGGATTTCAAAAGAAGTAGAGAGCACGCGCAGCAGGACAACAGACTTTTGCTCTGTGCAACCTATACTATTCCTTTTTTTTAATAACATTTTTATGACAAACTATGCTATGACATTTTCATGACATACTATACTAAGACTTTTTCATGATGTTTTTATGACATAGGCCTACTATACTATGTATAATGTTATATAATCACAATAATAGGAAATGTTTTCCCCCAAAGTTTGTTACTGGTAAAGTATGCAGTATATTTATAGGATTCGGGAAACACAAGTCCAGAGCAGCTCAGAAATCATTTCACTTGAACCAATTATGACAATTCAATAGAGATCAAATGATCCTGAATCTTCATTTGAGCTGCCCTCATGCCTGTGTGAATAAGCACCCTTCAGAGTAAATATAGGGGACTGTGCATCATTCTTAAAAGAACAATTTTTTTTTCAGTAAACCCTCCACTTTGAGCCCTGCGAGCCGGTCCGACTGTAGAACCTGCATGTCTGTCAGCTCTTCCTCCACGGACTCAGACGGGGCTGGAACTCTCCATGAACCCTCATGAATTATTCATCAGCACATATAATGTTGGCAAATTATTTTATACAGTAGGGAAGGATTCATCTTAGGAGCAGGAATTGGGTAGGGAGAAGCTAATGTGTTTATTATGCCAAGATAATGGCATGAAATAGAGGCCAGGGGTGGAGAATTTGTAGGAGTGTTTATACTTTATATTCATTGGAAGGTTGCATCTGAATGCCTCGTGGTCACATGATGGCAGATGCCTTTCGAATGCAATTTGTGTGTGTGTGTGTGTGTGTGTGTGTGTGTGTGTGTGTGTGTGTGTGTGTGTGTGCGTGGGTGCGTGTACATCTGCACATGCAGTCAAATCTATGCAGATGCTGAATCAGATGTTTTGTGTGCACGTCTCCATATGTGTGCGTCTGCAGTGTGTGCTTACGTAACGTATAGATTTTAACCCTAACCCTAACCCTAACCCAAGTCGAGGTTTCAGTCCACAACCAATGTTGTCTGCTTTTATGGCTGTTGTTGCGAATAGAATTCAATAAACATTACCCAGGCGCATCTCTCTGAGTGGCAGAAAACACCATTAGAGGAAGAAAGAATGTTTCTCTAGAAGTGCTCTTTGCCTTGCTTAGCTGAGATCGGTGAAGATCCTTCCTCACATCGCTAATATCTGTGTCATAATGACATTGCACTATCAAGAAGATAGGCTGCATTTGAACTCAGGGCTGGCTGTTGTGTTGAAAAGGAGAGATAGGGTCTCCATACAGATGTGTCAGCATTGTCAGCGGGGCGATGGGATATCGCAGTTCAGCCATCTGAAAATAAAAGCTTTTTTTAAAAATAAATGATACTTTTATTTGATCTAAGCGTGACAGTCACGTCACAGTGTCTGTGAACAGATTGAGGGACAACTGCATGTTAAGAGTATTCATGAGTTAATTTATTTATTTATTTTTTTGCATCTGAGTAGAGTATTTTTGTCTTATTTAAGTGAAGGCTGCTTGGATTTCCAGCACATCCTTCAATATAATTCTCCATTGCTGAATATAAGACATTTCGGGATGATAATATATTCATTTTGAGCTACAGAAATGTGTCTCTTCTGCGCCTTTCATAAATTGGGGTCAGGTGATAACTGTCACAGCAGAGAATGTGCTTAGTGCTGACAAAGTCGTGTTGACGTTCTTTGGAGAGGGAAGCACAAAAAATAAAATAAAAAACTGTCTCCCAGGAGGCAGGGAGGAGAAGAAAATAAATTGCCTCTCCACAGCCCCCTTGTTAAATATGAAAACCAATCAGCCAGCCCTCCATTCTCACTCACAGCTCCACAAAGATTGTGAGGAATATTGGAATTAGTATTAACAAATGCACTGTCCTTTTTGGGTCTGACGCCATGGGGCCAGTTGCAACTGTACTGATAAAATGTATTTCTTATTGACAAACCAGTGTAAACTGATGGATCCATGGCTATTTTACAAATATGGCTATTAACCACGCTTGAAAGGACTCATGGGTATTGTGAAACTGAATAAATAGAAATCCCTGTGCCGATGCATTCAACTTCTATCAGCATTCTTCAAGTTCCTGAATTTCATGTTGAAAGTAACCAGATCCTCTGTGAACCAAGAAATACTCTAATTGCAAAAGGTTTCGTGGATTTCTCTTATTGAACAGCTGTGATGAGTCTCAAAAAAGGAACAAAACTGTCAACTTTTTTAACAGTATCCCCAACAGTGAGCTTTGTGATTGTGAATAGCCTAATTTGGTTCATTCTCAGGCTTACTTCCCCATGAAATCCCTTCCAGTGACATGAGCACACAGTCAAAGCAACGAGGAGAAATAATAAAGTGTGTAGACAGAAAGCCAGTCACAGAATGTAGTATTAGCAGTGGTTATCGCAGTTAATTTCACAGTGATCAATTCAGAGAAAATTCTGCACGACCTAAACTGCATTATGGTCAATATGTGGCTCATTATGGTGCGCAGTGTGGAGGGCAGAAAGTTTGTTTACAGACGGGAACAACGAGCTAGTGTAAGCAATTTGACTTGTAATATATTAGTTGGAGCTTAACAGCCTATTTCACAAAAAGGTAATTTGGTATTACTTCAAACTGAATAACATAAGCACAGTTGCAGAGTCCATGATAACAGAGGATCTGCAGAGCGAAGTGAAAGGGCATGCAATTTAAATTGAAAATGTACAATGTATTTGTCTAGGGGAGTTATTTTTAATCCATTAAAAATAGGATAGTTAACACAACTGCTGCCAAAAGAAGTCCTTACTTTAATATTCAACACCATTACCAATAGCTGTTGTTGTTAAAGGAAGGTTATTCAGGTGTGCATGCTTATCCTACTTTTTTTAAGGCATGATTTTTTTATTTAAGCTAAATAAATGTACATCAAAGCTGTAAAGTTTGCTTTGTTGGTCACTGGTCAGAGGAATGACAGTAGTCTATGCTATGCTAACCGCTCTGTAAGGCTGTAGTTAAGCTACGTGCACATACAAGCGGTCGTCGGGCAGTCTGGGGGAAAACGCAAGTCTTTCCATTCATTTTGAATGGGGGTAGTGCATTCAGGGGGGAGCCAGAAAAAACTGCATTGTCCTGTGGCAAAAAGTTGAGACCAGGGGCAGAGACAGAGGCTACAGTCCTAAATGTTTTCTCAAAAGCCCAGAATCTATTAGGATTTTAAAATAACTTCAACTCTGTGTCATTTCCCCTCAGTCTCTCTGACCGGACCGGCAAAACGGAGCGATAGTTCTGTTACTGGCGAAATATCGCCATTCATTCTGTGAACTCTACTAAAAATAGGTTTCAAGATTAGTAATGCTGTTTACACCAAATTCCTACCCTACTTATGCTTTGTAACTTAAACTAGTAACATCAGTGTTGCCTCTTTTCAGGTGTCAGAAATAAAAAGTAGTCATTCTTAACATTTGCTATGTTCTGGTTTCAGAATAATGAAGACAAAGAACAATGAGATGTCTCTACAGGCTCTAGAGGATGATTATTTTTCTTGGCAACTATCATGTTTTTCCCAAATAATACATATATTTTCAGGGATTCTATTATCAAATGGCTTAAAAAAGTTTAGCTGCTGTAAATGGAGCATGCCCCCATTCGCAATACAGCTGAACAAGTCAAACACTATCCTCAGTGTGAGTCGATACCATTGCCGCTGGTTTTGATTTGATGTTTAATTTTGAATGAAACTATTCATTGTGCGCCTGAGTCCTTTTATGGTTTGCACAGCACTTTGTACACAGATCTCATCATCATGCTCATTTGCGATAGGTGAGGCAAACTCCGGGCACGGATGGTTGTTTATACCGAACAATAATTGAGATGTTGTGTCACGCTTGTTATCTGCTGCACTAGCTAAAGGGAGATGGCGGGGATAACCCATTTTCTGGTCGATTTCTGAAAAACGTAATAAAATGGACAAGCTTGAAGTAATTCTTCAAGCTTTAGATATCAGTTTATAGCTCGGCATATCACACCATAAAGAATCAGGAAAAATCTATTTTCCTCTTTTGTCAAGCGAACACAGCACCCTCACTTGAACAGGCAAAAGAGTGCACAAGTCACTGAAAGTTCTCTTGAGATAACAGCGGTTTAACATGCTGCAAGGACTTCAGTGGAAGCAAGTACTCTGCATGATCTGCATTGGGCTAACGATGGGACGTAGGAGTACAATTGCAACCTGAGGAGTAAGAAGGGAGCAGGGGGGGGGGGGCTCTGAACCAGAGTGCATGTCAATCATAATTGATCTTGAGTAGCGTGGGTGGCGGGAGACAAGGATGAAGACAAGCACAGAAGGAGACAGAGAAGACAGGGAGAGAGCAAGCATCTTCCCTGGAGGCTACAAGCACCTTTTGAGAAGCCGAGGCCCCAAGGACTCCATCGCCCTTTCCCCGCTTCAAGATCAAACCCATTCTTCTCTCTCTCGCCTCTCCTCGTCTCCCTTATCAAAATGCCTCTTCATTAGAATCAGAAAAAGAACCCTCTTCACAGCTAGAAGTAAGAGCCACGCATTAAGAAGCATATGGATGAAAATTCATTCTGAAGTCACAGTGGGGCACGGTGGAAAATAAAGACTAGACACTGGCAGCCAATGATTCCCTTTTATCTGCATATTGAAATCCCCCCTATTTTCTTTTACAAATGCATTAGTGACTGCTTTTGTTAAGCCGCAGTCTGGAAGAAAAGGCTTATTATCATAGATCTTACACTGTCACTGTAATTATCTTTAAGAGAATCTTTGTCAGTGGCTTTTTATCCCCTGGTACATTGTATGCTCTGTTAGTGACACTCCAATGTACTCATAAATGTCAAGAAGCAATTTGAGGGAAAGTGTAAAACTGTGAGATTGCAAGTCTTCTATGTTAAGGACACCATGAAGCAAACATGAGATGAAATGAGCGTCTTACAGAAATGACTTCCCTTTAAAGTGCATGTACATTCTGCTCTAATAATACATCCAGTAGGGCAAGAATACACTGAAACAGTTACAATGCAAAACTGAACATCATAACCTCCACGAAGATAGGATTTATTGTTGTTTTAGAGTGCATTAGTTTAAAATGTTGTACCTAATGTAATAAACTGGTAACTGAGTTTTAGTACACGCTCAATTGGGAAACTGTTTATAGACAAAACGACTGGATATAAATGTCTACTTTTGGCCATACTAGTGAATTAAATAGCTGAAAAATTAAGAGACTTCATCACATTGATGCAAAAATCCGGTATTAACGTATTAACATTGGCACATTGCCTGCAATGGCCTTGGAAAGTGGGAGATATTAATAAAGAGACAGAGATTCTGGATTAGATATGTCGTGCAGGTTTTTGTTTAGGCAGACAGCTTGCCTCTTCCGTTCATGTAATTCACGTAACGAGAATCAAAGTGTGCCACTTTAACGATACAGTCTTCAGTGGAAGTGACGCTGCTGTCGGGTGCTGTTCTCTGTCATTCCACATTTGTTTTAATTTCACAGGTTTTTTTTTAAAACGACTGCTGCGTTTCAGAACTCCATCCTGGATATGCTCGTTCAACATTTGCAATTTAAAAGCACACTGAACCAATAGATCCGCCAAAGAAATGTGGGAACTGTATTTTCATTCACCTTAATATATTACTTGATTCATTTACTGTTGTATTCAGCAGGTTATGTTGCTATTATTCAGGGTAAGAGATGCAAATGCTGCAGTCTGTCTGAGGTTTATTTACCTCGCAGCCACTAGGCAGGTATCCAGCACTGGTTTGGAGGTTATTTATAATCCAAAATGTCAAACATTGCTTGTGAATTTTCGAATCTGGAAGCTGTTGTGACCCACGAGCAAAATAAATGTTGTGCCTGATGTGAATGTTTATATATTTGTGCAGATGAGTCATGGAAGGTACACGTTGAGTTATTCTGAGGAATCTGCACCAGGAAATGAGGCTAAGAAGTGGAGAGACCTGCTGACAAGAGAGCCACACAGTAAAGTCCATTTCATTTTTCTTTGCACTCCTCAGCTGCCCCTCAGACTCCCCCAACTGTAGTGACCACTGGCAGGGATCACGGACGATGTCTTTTATGAAAGAGTAATACTTTTTGCAGCATAAACAGAAAAAAAAAGTTGCTGCCAGTGTCACCCCCCCCTCCC
The DNA here is from genome assembly GCF_008315115.2 of Sander lucioperca. Classification (NCBI taxonomy): domain Eukaryota; kingdom Metazoa; phylum Chordata; class Actinopteri; order Perciformes; family Percidae; genus Sander; species Sander lucioperca. The sequence goes on from NC_050177.1 coordinate 40,032,976, forward strand.
CAGTCTCTCCTCCCGGTTAATTTCCTTGGAGCCTGCAGGGCCAGCCGGTATGGGGATTTGAAAAAGGACTTCTGACAATCCTGAGGAGAGCTCACACCGAAAGCGCCAGTCTCTCCATCGCTCGCGGCCAGATTGGAAGACGCTCAGCATGCAGAGAGCAGATGAGACAAACCAGAGGGCTGTTCGTGCAGAGCTGGCTAAGCTTGCAATGTCTGACAGGGACACTGTGAGCACACACTGCCACACAGAGGCTGCAACTCATACCTCAGCCTGCCACTAAACACACCTGGAACCCAAATAGCCTATTACTCCATTTCTATGGCATTCACTAAGCAGGTACAAAGAACAATTTACAGATGACATAAACAAACATACAGCTTAAAACAAACAAAGCAGAAGAAAGATAGGTAAAAAAAAATAAACATAAAACTATTATGCACAGACATACAGAAGAGGATTAGGGCCAATGTGAAAAATGTATTTGAGTTCAGAATTCTTAAGACTTAAATCTCAGATAAAAAGTCTGAATTTATTCTCAGAATTCTGATTTTAAACTCAGAACTCAAACGTTTTAATTCTTCCCTACATACAAGTAGGTGCAAAAATTAGGTGTATTTGTAAAAAGCAACAGTGACTAACATTCAATGCCTATTAACAGGTCATTAACAAGTTATCTTATGCAGGGACACGTCTGAGATGAATACAGTGATTTTTTGGAAACAATTTAGTAAAACGCAGCTCTGCAGACTTGTCTGTGTCACCGTCGTCTGATTTCAAAGGTGTTATGAGCTCCGTCGGTGTGTAACTTAGCGTTTAAATGGAGCCCCAGTTGAAATGCGGCACCAATTGGCAGCCTGCAGCTCACACATTTCAGTCGCGTCTTTGTGACCTTTCACAGCCAAATTTACATTTCAATTTCAATAATAAGCAAGTTCACACTTTCAAAGTGAAATTCTGAGGCCAAAATCATGCCCAGCTCTTTTCTCCACTCTATCCACAATTTTTCGCCACTTACAACAGAAATGGGATGAAGGAATACAGCCATTTGCCCCAATCAATGTCAAATTGCAGCAGAGTATCCCTGAGTCATGGGAATACAAGCCAATGTTTTAGTACAGACAAATGTATAGTACAGGGAGAAGAATAGAGATGGGGAAGCTCAAACAACAGCATCAGGAGATGCTGAGGGTCTGCCAACAGAAAGAGGGAAACCTGTCACTCAAGTTGTTTGAATCTGATGAATTTTTTGTGCCGTGTTGAAGCTTGGCGGATCACAATCTATTATGTAATAGAAAGTGCTGTTTTGGATTCCTGCAATGAAAAGTGTGGAGACAAATGTTGACAGTTATTCAAAGGAATATTTTTTTGTTACAAAGTTGGACTCTGAATTCAGTTTGCCACCAACATTGCAAGAAATTCCTTGATCAGCCAAACAGTCATGAAGCTCTAAACCCTAACCCTTATCATAGACCTACCCACTATCTTAAAGGGGCGCTATGCAGTTTTGGCAATTTCTTCGCTGTTTTCTCGCAGGTTTCTCTATAGAGCTCCCCCTACAGCTTCGGAATAGATATTTGGCAGCTCCTATGTTTGCTTGTGTCTGACTCCTCTCTCGGTCAGTCTGCCGTTTCCTCTTTCTCTGTTCTTCCGACAATGCTTTCCTAGCTTTCTGCTTCTCTTTAGCCGGCTCAGCCATGACGATAGTGTGAAAAACTCCATCGCTACCTTGTTAGCCGGTTCCTGGATGGGCGTATGTGTGCAGTGCCGTGAAGCAATTTGTTACATCGCGAGACCTGATATCACGCGATACACCCTGAAGGGCCATTCACATTGTACGCGCAAACGGCAGCGCTGCGCTATGAAACCCATTATTGTCAATGACATGCGCGCAAAAGAACTGGTCTGCCGCTGCGCTGAGCAAAGCGCAGCGCAAGCGGCATTTTGCGGCTGGCCGCTCTTGCGCGTGCCGCGGTCAAAGTTCAACATGGTTCAACTTTGACCGCTGCACACGCAAGAGCGGCCGCAGTGCGCTGTGACGTGTCTGAATAAAAAGAAAAAAAAGTAAACACCGAACACACGTGGATCCACAAACGGAACATGAATGAGAGGTTGATTTTGGCCGCCAGCGATCTCCCAGAGCTGTATAGGCTACGACACAACTTTGAGCTCGTACAGAGACCTCGGACGCAAAACTATGCTGTGGAAGCATATTTCACAATAATAAGCATGCCAGCTGTGTAGGTTATTGTAGCCTCTTAATTTAGGCTAAATCATTCAGGTTGGTTTTAGCTATGTGAAATCAACATATATGTCTCCACTGAAATACAATCCTATGTTATATTTTTTCTCAGTTACTTTGGTGCATTTGTCAAATCATAATTGCATTTGCACAACAGTGAGTGCATTTCTTAAAACAATTGGTGTAAACTGCACCGCATAGTGACTGACCTGAAAAATCGTGTATCTTTCTGGAAATCTTTTGTTCATGTCCAAAGCAAGTAACAATGAATCAAACTGACTGTCTGCTTTGTGTTGTTGTCCATATTTAACAGTTCACTCTGTAAGTATAGTCTAATGAACAATGCACAGGAAAGGGAGCACTATTCCCTATGTGACAATGTTACACATTATTGTCATCTCTGATCTGAGAAATACGCCAAAGCAACTGCGAAGAACTGTAGCCTACTGTTGTGAGCTGCGAAAACCAAATACCAAGTTGATTATACAGCTCCATACAGGTATTTGTAGGATATATTTGTATTTTTTATAAAAAAAATTATAATTTATACTCGGTTGTTATTACACAATAATAATATTGTATTTGTATGTTTATATGATGTAAAATATGTTTGGACTGATTGACACAAGTCATGTTCATTTTCATTGAAGTTCACATATGTAGATATAGGTAGGTATATGGCCTTTACACAGAATAACTACCCATTTCCAAGTGTGTAAGCTCCAGTTTTGGAGGAATTAATTGCACATATGCATTAAACAAAGTGTTTTCCAGAGAATGAATGATGCATGTATGAATGTAGGCTCATATCTTAGCTTTATTATACCCAACTGAAATGACTGCAGACCTCTTAAGTATATAAACATGCAATGACACAGTGTTGAAATGCAACATTTTATTTAGAAATGAAAATAATCCACACGTCTTCATCTATTTAGAGGAGTGTAAGAAAAGGTGGAAGAACCTAAGGGACAGGTACATAAAGGAGAGGAGACAAAAAAGTGGTGCAGAGGCAGACTTGGAAGTACTTTTCCATACTGTCTTGTCTGGAGCCACACGTCAGGGACAGACAAATAGCCTGACGCTCCGTTGTAGAAATGGGCTTTCGGAATGTTGTTGCATCCGGGCAATCGTAGGCCCGACTCTCGTCAGCAGACTGTCAAATTGCTCCCTGTTGAGCTGAAAGTACCCCTGGAACCGGTCACAGTGAAAGCGGAGCTCCTTCACCAGCCCCCAACTGCTCTCTGGACCTGAGGGTCTCGTGCACCCATACCCTTCTTGCGGGTGCCTTCCTCCGTCTTCTCCTCACAACCAGGGCAAGTGCCAAGGCTTTCTTTTGTTTCAAAGACAGAAACATTGTCTCCACCAAATCACTACTGTGTATCCACAATGTCGCATGTACTGCACGTCTGATGTAAACACAGGACACAGACGTGACGTGCATTCAAATATTGGCACATGCCGCGTACAATGTGAAACGGCCTTGACGCTGAGGCCAGCAGCTCGCCGGCCCAAAGTTGCCAGGGTGGTTTTTCAGCTCACAGACACTAGGGGGGAGCGAGACGACCACCATTCAACTCGAAAAAAGTCATCTAACCATTCCAATGACTCTGAAGCTGTTCAGTTAAGGTAAATTAAGCTAAAAAAAACTGCATAGTTCCCCTTTAAAGCATTTAGAAGCCTCAAACTTAACTTGGAAGAAGATGGAAGTCTGAACGAGCTTTCCATCTCCAGAGTAAATAACAGTTGAGCTTTCAGGACAACACAGGATATTTGTCACAAGCAGCAGAGCCGAGCGTTGTTGGATATTTTGCCGTGGTGGTTCAAAACATGGTCTGAAAAACCTATCTAGGGTCTCAGAGTCATCTAGTAGTGATTAGTAGAAGGTAATGGACCAAACCAGTAATTCAGCACGTTATAGCCCATTTACTACAGATAACTTATACTTTTCCATTTTCTAAACCACGCTGTCTTGTCTAAAATTTCCCTCGGGATGAATAACATATCTATCCATCTATCTACTTTCAGATTTTTGTTTGTATTTTTTTACCTTTGAGGTTGCTATGGGTTTCCATATGACTTTAAAATCAATTGCAGACTCAGTCTGCATTCATTTTTATTATTATAAATATCAAATATCATTATCATAAGGTAACATGGTGGACTTTTTAAATCATCCTGCAATTATCTTAAAATTCCAGTTTATTTCCCGTAATTGTGGCCATTGTGACTTTTTGGGTTGCGCACTCGCCACCGCCGTTGTAGAGACCCTGGGAAACAAGGAGTCACACAAAACGTTTAATTGGGCCAAGCTACACGAGCCTCCTACAGCTTTCCAAATAAACATGATTTTTACACAAATAATCTCAAATGCTTGTCTCTGAGTCCGACTGAAAGTAAACAGAAAGTAGCACCCTAGAATAGCTAAACTGCAGAGGAATGTACCACTTGCTGTTTTTTCTCTCTCAGCTCATGGTATACCTTTGTAATTTCGGATCTCAGTGGGTCAAGAAAAATGTATAACCGGGTGCTAGTGCTTATTGCTTGTGGGTTACATATACTGCAATGTCTGCGATATATAATGGTGTTTTACGTGCTGTCATAGCTTTTTTCTTACTGTATTAGAGAACTGACTGGGCGGCCTGTGTCTCTTCTTCCAGTTGATTTTATGGAGTCGATACACTGTCCCCAGGACAAGTGTTGTTCCGAGCCACAAATTGATTTATTGTAACTTAGTTACACAGCTTGGACGACTATATTTTTCATGTAAAAAGCATGCACATTTGTTGTTTTGAATGAATCCTCATTTCCTCTAATCTCTGCAGTGGAAGTGGTGAGTGCAAAGTTAGCATTACGCTTAGTCACAATAGCCACATTTAAGGGGAAAATGCCAGGTTGAAATATATTAGAACTTCTTTTAAACTATACACTTTGATGGAAATATAAAAGGAGCTTCAGTGCAAACATGATCACTGTGATCTTTACCCAACGCAAGGTTTCCGGAGTCTTAATCATTTCTCATCTATTTATGTATAATATAAAAATCAAAAGATGCATAGAAAACAAAAATATTAAAAATCTAAACTCAGTTTATACACTGCAGCTTAATGTTACACTGGTAAACAAACATGTACTCATTTCACATTGATTGGCAGAAAATAAATCAACTAATTTGCGAATCAATGTTGCCTTTCTCTGTTTTATATCATTTTGTGTTTTGGACTGTTGGTTGAACAAAAACAAGCAATCTTCGACATTTTTAAGACTATAACAATTAATCGATCAGTTGACATTTGTTGCAGCCCCACATACAGTAAATTCATGGAGTTAATTAACTGTCTGGTAGATGGCTAAAGTAAAAAACTGGTTTGGCATTAGAAATAGGCCTATTTAATGTCACAGACCACCGAAATAACACATATTTGGTTCTTGTTAGACTTCGCTGGATAGCTGTCTGTGGCTCAGAGAATTGGAGGAACCAAAAGCAGAGAGCAGGCAAGAGTAAGTTGAGCTTGAGGATTTATTTAACAAAAACAACAAAAGGAGTCCTGAATGCAGCAGGCAAAACTCATTCCAGAATGTAGATAAAACAAAAGAACAGGAGATCCAAACTGGAACACAGAGACAACAGGGTAGACTCCACACAAGAACACGCAAACAGTACACGCAGCAACAGAAGACAATGACCTGACACGAGACAAGGGAAACACAAAGACAAAATACACAGGGTAATGAGGAAACAAGAGACAGGTGACACAAGGGCTGGGAAACAGGTGAAAGACATCAGACAATCACAAGGGCGGGAAAACCAAAAGACAGGAAGTAAAACAAGACATGACAAGACAGAAAACCAGACTACCAAAATAAAACAGGAAACAGAAACATACACAACCATAACAGTCTGTTCGATTTTAAGTTTGATTTGTCCCAGGACACTGCTTAGCTGGAAGTTTGTGTACATAGTACTGAATTAACTTTTGTCATTATTAATGGGAAAATAATAGCTGTAAGAGAGTGACACCTCATTAGAATAGTCTTTCCAATACATTGCTTTAACTGTGATCATTTCTAGTGAATTGAATTTCATTTAAGTTTAACGACTCCCAATCTTGTCAGGAACCTCCTGGATCTCCCTCCAGGGTCCCTCCTAGGGGTCCCTAGATCCCACTTTGGGAACAGCTGCTCTACCTGTGCAGCAACACTTCTCCCCCCCCCCCCCCCCCTCAGCTTGTCTGTGAGACTCAATTATTCATATTCTAACCTGATTAAGAGCTGAGGTTGTTTCACATTCAAATAGCAGTTAGTGTTGCTAACAGCCCCCATGAGGTGGCGAAGATCTCTCTCACTCTCTTTCTCCATTCTGATATATATATATATATATATACACACACACACACACACACACACACACACATATATATATATATATGTGTGTGTGTGTGTGTGTGTGTGTGTGTGTGTGTGTATATATATATATATATATATATATATATATATTCACACCTGGCTGCCAAGGATCTGGAAAGATAGCCAAATAATGATGTGTGGGAGTGAGAATGTGTCCATTGTAGCCCTGGCCACTGTTCCTTCCACTAATGGTGGTCATGTCCAGCCTCTGATTAATTAAACATCCCTTGGGGTCAGGGAGTCATGGAAGACGATGTCATTTATCATCTGGCTCATGCGTAATGGAGTGTGGCCTACTGCTACTGCAGAGTCTCTCATTAAGAGTGATAAACTCAGCCACTGCATCCAAGGCCTCGCCACAATTCAGCGAGGCCAAGGAAGGCACGGCACAGGGACGTGCCTATCAAGGAACTGCTGCTAAAGCAAACGAGTGTAATCAGAATCGCCAGGCTTTCACCTTCAAATGAATGGAACAATAGAAGCTCCACACAACTTCAAGGACTTACAATATAGTGGGAATGTTTTGGGGGAGTGATTTGCCTCCAGTGGCCATTTCCAAAGGGTAGAATAAATAATGTAAGCACTATATTTGAAGCAGCTAAATCACCATTAGAAACACTGCAATTACTATATGGGTCATATTTGGTTGGATGCCAGTTAAGGCAACATTTGTCAATTCCCTGCATAACGTGTGTGTGTGAACACTCTGCGTCTTTGATGATGGGCAAACACACAACGGCCCAAAACTTCCATTAGGAGAAACGTGCTGCAGCTTCAGAAACGATGCCAATTCAAAAGCACATAGGAATATCCAAAACAAGTACAGCAATGTGCTGCAAACAAAAGAAAAAGTGCTGCCAAGCCAAGACAAATACATTACAGCAAACAGCTGAAAATACAGAAACAATGCAAAGTTTTAAAAAAACACAGTATGCAAGTGTGACTTTCTCTCTTCTTAAAGCAGCCATATTATGCTCATTTTCAGGTTCATAATTGCATTTTAAGGTTGTATCAGAATAGGTTTACATGGTTTAATTTTCAAAAAACACCATATTTTTGTTATACTGCAGTGCTCTCTCTCACTGCTGCAGATCCTCTTTTCACCTGGTCTCTGTTTTAGCTACAGAGTGAGACCTCTTTTCTTCTTCTTCTTCTGTACTATCTTTGATTGCACTGCACATGCCCAGTAGCTCAGATGTAGATCATGTCAGCTAGCTAGCTCCATAGACAGTAAAAGAAAGGCTGTTTCTACAACTTCGGTCAGTTACAAGGCAGGATTAGCTAGGAGACTTCTAAATGAGGGCGCACATGGAAGTAGTTATTTTGTTGATTATGGTGAACTTGTGTGTGTTGTAGCAGTGCTTTGCTACTGAGAACGAGGTAGCATGCTAGCGTTAGCATGCTAGCGTTAGCATGCTAGCGTTAGCATTAGCGTTAGCATGCTAACGCTACGAGCTAATGGTTGCGGTCAGCCTGCTTGTTTCGGCTTGTGACGTCACAAGCCGTGCCGATTTTGAACAGCTCACCCAGAGACTGAAGGCAGGACACATTCAGAAACTGTATCTCACTCTAAACAGCATGGATGGATTTTTTTCAAAGTTTGTATGTGTGTGGAAGCACCAGAGACACAACATAACACCCCAAATCCCAGAAAAAGTGATTTTTTCATAATATGGGCACTTTAACTCAAGCGGTGTCTCCTGCTATTATTAGCCCACTGCATTACTGGGGGTTTGATTTATTAGCTCCCATATGTAAGGGTTAATACCCGACGAGGTGTCTTATCAGAAATTAATGGACAACGGGCGGGAGGGAGGCCAGAACCGAGTACATTAATTACCTGATAATTAACCAGCTTATACCATGGTCACTTGCCATTTTAGTAAGACCATTAATTTATATATTTCCATGCATTTTACAAACAAAATCTAAAGTTTTTTTTAAACAATAACGGTTTCCCTGATAACACCTGAGGGTTAGACTAATACCTGGAACAATAATTCCCATCCCATGAGGTTCTTATGCAATGCGAACGTTGTTCACTGCTGCAGTAAATAGGACGAACCTTAAGGTCCGGACACACAGAGCCAATAATCGGCCGTTGGACAGTCTGGCGAGGTCAGTGACTCGAGTCTGTTCGGTGTGTTCCGTGCCGTCGTCCGTCTGAGAGGCCGTCATCCGTCCGAGCGGCCGCCATGACAGTCTGGCTTTGAATTTCTGGAGAAACCAGACCCACGTGATGCGTTCGTCCAATCAGCTGCCGGTTTTCATTTTTGGGCGACAATACAGATTAGCGCCACCTGCTGTTATGGAGACGTATTACGTCTTGTCGCTTTGGTGTGTTCCGAGGCACTTTTTTGACCAATTTGGGGAGACTGATCAGCCCAACTGTTTTTTCTGCCGACATCTGGCCGTCGGCTCTGTGTGTCTGGGCCTTTAGATATGACCTGACAACGGGAGATATTTCTAGTTGGCTCAGCTTGTAGAACCCTTCAGCTCAGCTACGAGATAGAAAGCTAACGCTATGCTAGCAAGATTCAAAGTCAATAACATTGTGTACTGTTGAGAATCAGTAAATACAATTTGACAGTATGTTCAATAACAAGACAAGCTAGCTATCAGCCATGTAATTGGCCCCCAATCAATATCAAGACTTTCACAAACAAATGACCGCCATGTGTACTGTCGGCCGCAGGCTGAAGTAGCGACCTGAACAGCGAATGGGATGAGAGATGATCGCTGTGAAACAAAGTCAGTTCAAAGGGGCAGTGTGGAGTGTAACTTACTTGTTGCAGATTGTGTGTTAGCGCCATCGAGTGGTGTTCCGAGGATGTGGCATGGAAGGACATTCATTTAATGAAAAAGTATTCACCCAGACCATGGTATAAACGTAATGCTCTACACTTTAGTCGGTCCACTTTTTGCAGTGAAATCTTCGCTCCTGCTGTATATATTATACAACCATAATCTATTGTTGACCTCATATTGCCCTATAATTAATGCCAGTTTGTCTGCCCCCTAGTCAAAGTTTTTAATAGAAATGAAATGCAAAAAAAAGCCATGTGTTTGATATGGACTTTCCATGACCCAGGTAGGCCTAAATTCAGAGACCCTCTCCATCTGCTGACCATACAAGTCATAATTCGGGCCATCCACACTAAAAACTAACATATGAACACTTTTCAGGTTGATGGGACAAACCTGTTAGTGTGCAGTTGCCTATTGACACATCCAGCTGATACAGGAGCATTGTTAGCATTCATTAGGAGTATTGTTTCTGGCCACTTTTACATTACATTACATTACATTACATGTCATTTAGCTGACACTTTTATTGAAAGTGACTTACAATTGCTAAGTATGTGAGAGGCCGCATGCCTCTGGAGCAACTATGGGTTAAGTGTCTTGCTCAGGGACACATTGGTTGATGTATCACAGTGGGAACTGAACCCAGATCTCCCACACCAAAGGCATGTGTCATATCCTCTGCGCCATCACCACCCATCACTTGGCACAAGTCCAGCATTCACCAACTCCAGAGGGAAATATCCGGCTTTTTGTGCTGGAGAAGAGGTCACTGAACAAACTGTTATCTATCATGGATAACCCCGACCACCCTCTCCACCCACACTGGTCCAACAGAGGAGCACCTTCTCTAAGAGGCTCCGACAGCTTCGATGTCGCACAGACCGCTAGAAGAAATCATTCCTACCACAGGCAATTACACTTTTTAACACTTCATCACTGAGTGCTAGGTAAGACTCAACTGCACTAAGTGCACCTTGCACAATAGGTTTATCTACAGCTTTATCAATACTAGTTAAATAGTTGTACATCTTTATTCCCAACTTGTATATATTTTAAATAATTTGTTCTTATATTCTATCCTATTATTATTTCATGTATATTGTATTCTATTATTTCATGTATATTCTGTATGTGTGCTGTGTGTCTGATATTTTGCTGCTGCAACACTGGAATTTCCCATTTTTTTGGGATCAATAAAAATCTATCGATCTATTTTAGCTAAATGCAACACTATATCTGTCTGTCTGCTGTTGCTGTGCAGGTAGTGTAAGGAGGGTTCTTAGAGCTTTTTCTTTTTAAAATAGCCACCTGCTGCAGCCATAAATGACTATGTGGGTGAACCAAAACAGTAAGTTGTGGGCCATAAAACCAAAACAATTACCTGAAAGATGCCATAACGCTCCGTAGAGCTATAGGGAACTGCAGAGTCGGCTGTTGATTCTTGGTGGGTTGGTCATCATGCAGTCATTTGTTCCACTGTTATGAAAATGTTGATATATCTGCTTTAAACTTGCTCAACTAACAATCTTTAGACCAAAAGATGCAAATAAAGCAATTTGCCAACGATCACAAGGGCAAAAAGAGGATTAAGAAAAAGGATTACCTTAACATTTCTGAATAATGTAACAGATTATCTATCCAGATAACACTAGCACATACAGGCTTATGTCATTTAAGTGTTGATTGCATACACAGATGCACCTTCTCACCGTCTGGCTAACGCAACATAACAGCAATCCGTCTCAGATATCAGAAAAGCCAAGGGCAACCCCAAAGAAACAGACAGCTATCCAGGGAATATCATGTACTGACTGTCAGACCTTGTTTATAGCTAATACATGTTACTAATTGGCATTCAACCTAATACAACCCATCTTTGTGGCAGTTTCACTAGACACTTTGCATTTTTGTGCCTACACCCTGTATTTGAATGTTGTCAAAAAATAGCCTCTCCATGGCTCATGTTCTGGCTAAGCAGCTGTAAGCAAGTCCATAACCGCAATTAGTCATCTTCCTCTGAGATAGAGATTTAAATGCCCCGAGAAGCTGTCAAACTTGTTTAGTGACACCAAATTCTGAAAGTACTTCAGTGGACTATATGAAGCTCAATGATCCGACATTAGTCACGGTCACTTTTTTTTTTTTTTTTTTTTTTGTACTTTGCAAACCTTATATCATCGATTCCAACATAATTGAAATGTAACTTAATACTTCAGAAGATACAAAGGGATGAACTGGGACCAATATGATGTAACTATTACAGGGAAATAGACTGAAATCTCTTACTTCTTAGTGTAATGATGTGGGAATCTCACCCCGTTTTCCCAGATTGTCTCATCTGCTTTATCTTTTTTTGGAAATATTTATTAGATTGACATTTTTTTTTTTTATAAGCAAGCACGTTTCACCAGTTGGATTGCAAAATGTCAGCAAGGGCCAACTAATTAATGAAATTGAGATTTTCTGTTTTGATTTCTCCTCTTTCATGTCTACTCAAGTCTACCTGACTCTCAGCCCCCCCCCTGATTACTTTATTTTTGTGTTGTAATCGCCAAAAAAGTGTGGCTTTCACCCCTGACACTGTAATTTAGTATAGTCTGTGATCAGATCTTCCCTTCTTGCCCGTGTTGGTAAATGCAGCAACGTGACCTGAGCACGCCGGCGCTCATTGCCTGCCATTTCTCGGCTTCTCCTGCTGAGCTGCGGAGGCGTGACACAGGCAAACTTCCCCCCGCTAGGCTGAGAACAGCCACGAGTCCCCGCAGCTAAACCCCTGATGGAATATCAGAGCATCTGACCCCCCGTGGCTCGCCTTTCAAACAGCGCAAGGCCATCTTCTCCCAGCAACAGCATTTTTCAAAGGCAGAGCCAACCCTTGGGGAATAAATTATCACCGCATCCCAAGCCCATCTGCTGGAGCAACACCTGGGAGGGCGTTTTCACCGATTCTCCAGCCCACACTAGGTGGGAAACTCTCACTCTGCAACACTAAAATAATCCCTTTTTATGCACCTCCATCCCACGGTCTTCCAGAGGGGAAGAGTAAAGGTGACATCTGATATGAAAATTAATTCTTTTTTTTCTTATTTCTTTCGTCGGAGTTCTGATATCAGATATTACTTTAAAGTGGATGAAAAAGAACCATGAGCTATTTCCTAGTGGCCAATGCAAAAATCACAAAAGGTGTGTCAATGAGTAACCTAATGGAATATAATAAATCATAAGAGCCAGCACATTTTCATTTAGAATATATGACAATCAAAGACAAAAGCTGTGAAGCTCCAATATTTCCTTAAAATGAAATCTCCCCCCCCCCCCTTTCTTTCCTCCTGAAGGGTGTTTTGGCAGGGTTTTCTGATTACATGGTTCACATAGCTTTGACAAAAGAGGAAATTGGTTTCTTCATTATTCCATCCCACTGGGACACAACAGGTCTCCAGCGGACAAAGATGGTCTTGACCTGACCTTGGTAAATATTCAGATGTTGTGCATTCCAAATGAGGAACATGAAACAAAGAGGAAGAGTGACAGAAATCACCTCAGCACATCCTTTGTTGTCTTTTCTGGAGAGAGAATAAATTAGCTTCCCTGATCAAAAAGGTGTGCATGTTAATGATGATGTGGCCTACACTTGAACACAGAAAAAATGTGGTCAAACAGGTACACAGCAACACTGATTGTGTATTGATTAAAGCAACTGGAATAGAAATAATTTGTCTTAGATTGCACATTGATTTATTTCTCTCCCTGTAATATAAAAGGGACAGAGCATGCTGCTCTATGTCCAGGTGTGCTGTAAAATCAGACATGTTGGAGTACTAAATCAGATTAAAGCTGGGCGATATGGAGAACATCAAATATCACAATATTATTGACCAGATCCATCAATATCAATATTGCGGCGATACTGTAGGGTTGACAATTGGTGCTTTCACAAAATATGAACACAATGAGATTTGAAATAAATAGTCTTCAGTAGAAAGGATTTAATGACTATGTGGGGACAGGCAAATAATAGAACAGCTAAAAACAGTCTGGTAAGTTCAGAAAATGGCATCACTTTACTGTAATTAGGATATTATAAAATCCAACATTTAAGATGATATCCAGCCTCATTTATCAATGATTTTTTTTTTTCTTTTTTTTTTTTTTAACCTTTATTTATTCAGGGAAGGTTCACTGAGAGGCAGCCTCTCTTTTGCAGGAACGCCCTGATCACATTCACACAGTTCCACATTCATACCTGGAAGCTGCCCAGTACAACCACAGTCTGATCTGCTGGCCACTGAGCAGCTCCACTGGAGCGGTTGGGGTTAAGTGCCTTGCTCAAGTGCACCTCAGTGATGGTAATGGGTGAGGGACAAGCGCTGTTCTTTCACTTTCCCCACCCAGATTTTATCCTGTCAGTCTGGGGATTGAACCGACGACCTCCCGGTCACAAGCTCGCATCTCTAACCTTTAGGCCACCACTGCCCCATTGGGTATTGGGATATAATATTTATCTGTTGCCCAGCCCTAAATCAGATGGCAGGAAATCAAAATTTTCACTTAAGAAGACCACTTTTCTTATGCATTCTTAAATGAAATGTAATCCTGTGGTCTCTTTGTGTCTGTTATTCTCTTTCAACCAGGGAGGTTTTGCCAAGTCTGTGGTCAGATTTTAAAATTGAAAACAAGTTCCTTTCTCTGCTGTTCCCAGGTGTCAGCTCTGGGCTGCAGTTACGTGACACACCAATTTGTGAAAAAAGCTGAGTTTTTTGATCATGTGAAACATAACATGCAAGAATTAAATCCCCCTTTCAATACCACTCGGCCAGCCATGCCAAAACACATTAGTAGGAACTCTTGCAACCTTTTACAACAAGTAGTAGGTTTGTGGATTTGGGCCAGTCAAAAGAGTAGATTAAGACTTTGGAGAAGTTGTCAAAAGTAGCACATCATAGGCAAACCTGGGCAAGGTTCATCCACAGCCCATTTCCAAAGGGGCGTCACCAACGGACGCCGCTCAATTGCCTCTGGGCGCAACTGGATAGTCCTTCCACCAATCAGACCAAAGATCCGGGCGACGTAGCAGTGACAGCGGCATCAACAGGTTGCTGTGTTTCGGTGGCCGTCATGTTGAACGTAAACAAAAAGGCTGCTTGCCGTCGCTGCTCTATCGTCATCGTGTAAAGCCCGCCTCAACTCGATTTGGAAAAATTGGAAATGGGCTTGAATAGGCTCTTGGCCAGAGTGACTTGCAGAGCAAATATTTGCCGGAAGTTCATCAAGGTTTTCCCAGGCTAGGCTGTTGCCACAGCCAGAAGACAAATTTTGTATCAAAAAGAAGCTGGAGGCAACAAAAAAAACAGCACTGGCTAAACTATTTAAAAATGGCGGGTTTGTTCAGGACACCCCCGTCTGTTGCTGGTAATGATGACGCAGTGATAGTGACGATTCTCTCTGACCAATCAGTAGTCTGCAGGTTTTTACATCACCTTTTGGTATCGCCTCAGCTCGCTTGGAACCTCGACGGAGGGGATACTAAAAAAAAGTGCCTGTTAGCTAGTACCAGGTACTTTTTTTTCATAATGGAAAAACAAAAAATGCGAGTAGAGTAGAGCAGGTAACATGTAATGGAAAAACGACATACTGCATAACTCGCCAGTGTCTGAACAATAATAAGCAATAGCTGGAAGGTTTGTCAGGTTTCAGTGGCGGTTTAACACTGGTAACATTCAAGTGGAATGGGATTTTAGAATTGTGCATGATGTTTCTTTTTATTATTATGGTAAAATGAGGTGAAATGGTTTGCCTAAAATGTTTAAACACCACCTGTGGTATATTTGATATTACCCTTCTGATGAATATTAAAAAACATGAACAAAGTGGGCATAAGTGGCAGCATTTAGCTATTATGTAGCACGACACATTAGCAACATACTTAATAAGATCTCCAATATTTTTGTTCTTGTTAATTGTACAAAGCAAGTTCATCTTGTACACAGTTTTAAATATATACAAAATATCTACTATAAATTATACATTTATAAAAAAAAAGTACTATACATCAGACTATATGTACTGTATGTTGAGAGAGCATGGGGCTGTTTTCAGTTTAAAAAAAAAAAACTTAACAAAAAGAACTTTAGGGAATCATACTGTAAGTAAACTCCCAGAAACCATAATTAGTGTTAAGATTCCAGTGGGATAATATCATTAATTATCCTAAGTAAGTATCTACAGTAATTACTGAGGAGTATATGTTTATGTCAAAAATGCAATCACACATCGCTGTATAATAACGCTCACAACATTCTTTGGTAAAACTTTACTTCAAGGTATCTACATAAGAGTGACATGACACTGTCATGAACACATGACAGTCATGACACATGAACCCTAACTCTAACCATAACTTGTCATGACAAAAACACTTACTATAATGACTTGTTTATAATGTTTATGACACGTTCATGACAGTGTCACGTCACTCTTAGGTAGATACCTTCAAGTAAAGTGTAACCCATTCTTCTTTCCTTTCCAAATTTAATTCGGTAAAATCTGTCACTAATACCACCTATCTAAACTCTGCAGTATCTGAGTTTGACTTATAAAACTAAACTAAATAATGTTACTTAAAACTAGAGAGGAAGCTTCTGTGTCCGCTGAGGTTGCATTTATTTTATTTATTTTTTTAATACAAGTGAGCAATGTCATCTTCCTCTTATTACTTGGGCATGTATCACTGGTAGACAGACTGAATGAATATTGACTATGCCTGGAATAATAGCTTACAAAGCACAAAGTCGGGCCTATTCAAATATTGCTCTCTTGCAAATGCAGACTCATGAGCTCCACTGAATCCTCCCCCCAATAATTTGATTTCCCTCCTTTCCCTCCACTCTGCCTCGCGTCCTTGCAACCCCCCCTTCTCATCTGTGGAGTGTTCTCTCCCTCAGGATCTCCCGCCATATGTCGCTCTATCCTTCCTACCTTCAGCATCCAGCTTCCCTGCAACGGAATTAATATTTCACAGGCGGCTCCTCGGCCATTTTTCTTGCTGACGGATTGGAGGTGGAAGGAAAGTTTCCGACCAGCCACAGAACAATAAATATTAAAACGTTTCCCTTGGAAGTTCTCCAATCCGGCGCTCCTTATGTACACTGTCAAACGCGTGCTCTCGTGCCATTTCTCTATTTCGCTGTCTTAGTCTCACTCCTTCTCCATCCATCTATCCCTCCCATCTCATCTGCTGCGCCATCTGTGCAGCTGTAATAAGCAGGACTCCTTGTGTGCTCTCTTTGACTCCCTTGCTTTCTCTTCTCTCCTGATTGTGGCTCATCAGCCTCTCCAGGCATGGCCTCCCCCCCCCTCCCCTGCACGGCTCTTTGACTGACTCGTTTGAATCACTCGATGGAGCTATATCGTGCAGTCAGACTCCCTGTGTGCAGAAATGTCTCAAGACGCTTTCCTCGCACACATACGTCCTGCCATTACACAGCAAGCCCAGCCAGTTAACACAACGCTTGCTTTTTATCTTTGGGTGAAAGCGTGCTGCAAGCGTAAACGTGATAACCTTCCACGTGCTCTCTCCGTGGCATGTGATCTCTCACAATTACTCCGACAAAAACAATTCAAGTCCTCGGCAACAGCACACCATTGATCGGAGCCAGTCATCACACTGACATCCCACTTAGCCGGATAATGGAAAAATCTGTGTGTGTGAGATTCTCTTCACTTATGGTACAAACAACAAAAAACATCTTCAAAGACAAACTCTTGAGTGTGTGATTTGTTTTTTTTTCTTTTGCCATGTGAAGTGTCTGGTAAAAGCCTTCAAACAGCAGGCAAGGACACTGTGCCATGCTGCACATGGTGATAGGCTTTTGTGGTCTCCATATTGATTGTATGCCCACCAGAACCAAATGGCATGACTGGGAAAACAAGGCATCTCATCCAATACAACAAAGAGCTCTTCTGCCTCACAGTGGAGCATTTTGGCAACAGTCCTAAATGTTTTGGACAGGGGAGTTAGATAAGTCCATACATACCCTTCTCATCTCCGTGCGTGTCGGCTCCAACTAGCCTACTGCTCCCAATAAGTGACAAAATAACGCCAACATTTTCCTATTTACATGTTGTGATTTGTATAGTCACAGCGTGTACAAATAACAAGATCACATGAGACACAGCCGTCTTCTAACCGTATTCATACTGGGAACTATATTCTCAGAAAGGCGAAGCACTGCTACTTCTGCTACTTGGGCGGAGTGATTTGCTTGCAGCACCTGAGAAGCCCCTTGGTGAGGAGCAGAGAGTAACAACGGTGCTTTTCAGGTGTTGCGCTAATCACTCCGCCCAAGTAGCAGTGCTTTGGATAGTGAGGAGATGTTTGCTGTATGTGACAAAAAATGTTGTAGCCTAAAAAACATCACATCGCTTAGAGTACCTTTAATGAAGCCAGTTTGGTTGTGTATCATAAATGGTGTAATACTGTAGTTTCACTTCTGTTAGCAAGGGCTTTAAGGTGTTGCGCTAATCACTCCACCCAAGTAGCAGTGCTTCGCCTTCTGAGAATATAGTTCCCAGTATGTATGCGGTTAGAAGATGGCTGTGTCTCATGTGACCTTGTTATTTGTACACATTGTCACTACACAAATCACAACATGTAAATAGGAAAATGTTGGCGTTATTTTGTCACTTATTGGGAGCAGTAGGCTAGTTGGAGCCGGTTACCTCCAGGATCTGGGCTAAGCTAGGCTAGTGGTGGGTGCGTCAGACAGAGTTATGACATGCACGGAGATGAGAAGGGTATGTATGGACTTATCTAACTCTGGGGGATACGGTGAATAAGCTAAGCTAAAGCTGACGATGTGTGTTTGTATGCTCGCATAAGAAAACAGCAGCAAATTATTGTGGCCTCCATGTTTTCACCAGGTTTTCAAACACCTGATGCTCTAGGCTACGGCCAACAGCTGGTGGCAGTCATGCAACAAGTTGTTATGCCAAACGCCAATATAACAGAAGAAGAAGAACACGCATCCCGACCATCCTAACCATGTGAACGCTGGTAGTCGGAAAAACAACGTAATCACAGGGGCGGTCCCTGTCATTCCGAGGTGGCATGAACGCGCCATTACTCTGAGCCATGTGATACTACATGAACACACTATGTTCTGCCAAAGTTAGAAAAGTTCACACAAGAGATCTTTTTATTGGACCTTTCCTCACTGGTTTGGGCACAACTCGGTTGGAAAAAGGCGATGTCACATACTTCTGTGCACCAATCCAAGTTTATCTACATTTAAAAGTGCGAGAACAGATGTGGAGTTGTTTGCTTGTGCTGTCAGCGCGGTCATTTAAAGCTGATCAAAGTACACCAACGCAATTCTTGATACTAAGGATATTTTTCTGAACTTTAACTGCTGCATATTTAGTCGAGTATTTTATGTAACAGAGAACAAGGTTTTCAAGGCCATTGCAATTTCAAATACAGACAGTTTTAGCTGAATAAAACTTAAGTGAGCTCTTTACAACCTTAAAAAAAAAACAAATCACAGGTTCATGGTGCGTCTTTGAGTCAGATATGCTGCTTAAAAGCAAAGTTGATGAAGACAGAATATGTCCACTTGACGATATCATAGAGAAATCAGGCAACCAGCACCCTCACAAAGGGATATAAAACGTGTGAACTGCATAAGCAAGGTGAATTGCTTTTGATGTTTTTTTATTCTCATATATATATATATATATATATATATTACATTTTCTCTCACCGGTAGCTCTTCCTTCAATTAGATTTGATTTTAAAATCTCCTCTTAAGAAGGAGAAATTCCACAGGAACGATTCCTCAAGAGTTATTGATTATAAAACGCCTGATATCTCTGGACAGCGCAGAATCAATATCACTAAGCTAGCTCATATCTATCCGTATAATGCCTCCAGTTAGCCAATCCTTCCAGTTTAGAGGTCAAGGAGTTGGCCTATCCTCCAAACAGTTTAGCTGCTAAGCCAGAGACAAACCAGTTGTTTTGTGGAGGCCAGGCTCATAATTAGGGAAATGCATTACACCGGAAGGCCTGCATGATCCCTCAATGAGTTATTGATCAGAGCATGTTGAATGGGAGCCAGTGGTCGCCATCTCTGTCTCTCGGATTCTCCATCAGAGGACATACAGACAGCCTCCCTGCCAGGGGTGGAATGTAACTAAGTACATTTACTCAAGTACTGTACTTTAGTCCAAATGTTGAGGTACTTGTACTTTACTTGAATTCTTTCTTTTCATGCCACATTCTACTTCTACGCCGCTACATTTCAGTGAGAAATATTGTACTTTTTACTACATTCATCTGACAGCTTTAGTTGCTTTACACATTAAGATTTCTGCACTCAAAACACATATAGTTTATAAAATCTGATGTTTTATTATAAATTAAACTAGCCAACAATATAAGGGCCTACAAGTCCAGCTGAGATGATTAGACCATTAAACACACAACTGTTTGGATCCTTTACTCTTTCTAAAATGGGAGGATTTTTCTGCATTGAGTACTTGTACTTTTAATACTTTAAGTACATTTTCCTGATGATACTTTCAAGTAACATTTTCAATGCAGGACTTAGAGTAATTTACATTGTGGTATGGTATAACATTCATTTGTGCCCTTGTTAAAGTGCCCATATTATGAAAAAAATCACTTTTTCTGGGATTTGGGGTGTTATGTTGTGTCTCTGGTACATCCACACACATACAAACTTTGAAAAAAATCCATCCATGCTGTTTAGAGTGAGATACAGTTTCTGAATGTGTCCTGCCTTCAGTCTCTGGGTGAGCTGTTCAAAATCGGCACGGCTTGTGACGTCACAAGCCGAAACAAGCAGGCTAACCGCAACCATTAGCTCGTAGTGTTAGCATGCTAACGCTAGCATGCTAACGCTAGCATGCTAACGCTAGCATGCTACCTCGTTCTCAGTAGCAAAGCACTGCTACAACACACACAAGTTCACCATAATCTACAAAAGAACTACTTACATGTGCGCCCTCATTTAGAAGTCTCCCAGCTAATCCTGCCTTGTAACTGACCAAAGTTGTAGAAACAGCCTTTCTTTTACTGTCTATGGAGCTAGCTAGCTGACATGATCTACATCTGAGCTACTGGGCATGTGCAGTGCAATCAAAGATAGTACAGAAGAAGAAGAAGAAGAAAAGAGGTCTCACTCTGTAGCTAAAACAGAGACCAGGTGAAAAGAGGATCTGCAGCAGTGAGAGAGAGCACTGCAGTATAACAAAAATATGGTGTTTTTTGAAAATTAAACCATGTAAACCTATTCTGGTACAACCTTAAAATACAATTATGAACCTGAAAATGAGCATAATATGGCTGCTTTAATATCTCTGCTGAATCAGCACAGTAGGGCAAAGAAGTCAGTTTTCCCCCCATATATTTATACATTTATGACTAATTTGCTTTTTACATATCTAAGGCCAGAGGATAATAAAGTAGGCATGTAGATACGTATGTATAATTTTAAAGACGTGAAAAAATGAAATTACTATACATGCAACTATTTTCCAAGAAGACCAATACATCTAAAATGTGAAGCACTTTCTAAAGGAAAAAAAAAAAAAAAAAGTTTCTATGTTCATGCTAGTTTGTATGCTGCGGCAGTTTCTGGATGACTGGCGAGGACAAGACATCCTGACCTTTGCTTCCACAACAACATGTAATGCACTTGTCACCACTGTTTTACAATTCACGGGCCGCCCACGGAACGTGCTTCCCCGAACAACGTTCTCGCAATTTGTATAATTAAAAAAAGGCACACGCACGTGCACACACGAACACATGGTACTTTCACCTCACCGCCACTTAACTGCCGGACAACTTATTCCACACTTTACAGCTCCATCTCATTAAGTGAGCATAACACATTTCCGCTAAAACGGCATGGTAATGTGTGAGTTATCAAAAAGGAGCAGGTTCTACTTGAGTTGCTGCTGTCAGTGAAGGGCTGAAAACATAATGATTGCTGCCTGCTGCTTAAACCTCTCTAAACACAGCGTCTCACACAGCTGTGACTGTGTTGGTGTCATAGTTATGCATTGGGATAAATAAAAAATGATGATAAGGCTTGTAGATGGAGACTCAGAATAGCACATTAGTAGAGTGTGATCTTTGGGGTTGCACGAACCACTGCACCCGTTTCCCTTTAGCCCATTTCGGTTGCACACTCAATCGGTTGTGTGCACTCATGCTAAGGAGAGAGATGCTGTGAAATCCCTGACAGGGCCTCATATCTTCACAGCTAAGAGGGATGCATTTTCTTCTTTAAGAAGCAAATTTCTCATTACTTTTTTTTTTTTTTTTTTACAACCATCTGAATATCTATATACACTTCATTTCATGCTTGGCCTGTATTTCACCATAGATGTAAGCAGAAATGCCAAAGACAGAATGCCTTGTTTGGAAAAATCAGTAACTGGCAAAAAAAAAAAAAAAAAAAAAAATGAAGTTGACTGTCTTTGTTTCTTTTTAAAATTGAAGGTACGTTTGTGTGAGTTTCAAGCTCTTTAACGTTTTTCACTCTGTGGTGTGGGTGCTTTCAAACTGGAGGGAGCATCAGCTGTAATGTGAAAGTAGACTCTTTTCATGTCAAAAGGGATTTAACTGTATAACTACGGTGGTCCTTTGGCAACATTACAAAAACATTTTTCCCACAAGTGGGAAAAAAGTAGGTATCATCTTTGTCATTCTTTAAATTATAATCCTTAAAGGTCCAATGTGTAGGAATTTCTCCCATCTAGCGTTGAGATCATATATCGCAATCAACTCTCTCGCACCACGCAGTTCAAAGTACCTATCACAGCTACGGTAGCCTTCACGCTTCAAAAAGCCGGTCTTTACTCTTTTCCAGGCATGAAAACAGGTCAGGGGTGAAAAAGGTGAGAAGGATATTACCCCTCTAGGGGGGTCTGGGGGCATGCTCCCCTGGAAGAAAATTTTAAATATTCCATATTTTAAAGCATCAATCTGATGCATTTTGAGATGCATTTTTTTGCCAACCAACAGTGTAATATTTCAGTATGCAATCATTAAAGTTAATTTGACTGGCAAAACAGTTAAAGTCCTTCTGACATTACACAATTTTCAGTAAATTTTTAAAAACTAAAAAGTTTTGGATGAATTTTTACTTCTGCCAACCATATGTTAAATAAAGAGTACACATTTACATATTGCAATAATATAATCCTACAATGAATCATTGCGAAAACTAAACTTTACTAATTTGGCTGTATCTGTCGGTACACGATCCGTTCTGCCTGCACGATCCGTTCTGCACATGCGCAAGATAATACTGTTTTACGTATCCATACGACCTGCACGATCTGTTCCACGCTAGCCTATGGCTAGCCTCCACCGGGAAGCTAACGTTAGTTTAGCTAACAGCTAATTCGGCTAACCGCTAGCTGACAGCTAGATTGGGTCTAAAATAACGTTAACTCAAACGTAATGGGAAAAGCAGGCTGCAGCTAAATTAAGACTTCACAGTAATAACAATAAAGACAAGTATTGAGTGATTGTATTTTAAATGAGCACAAGTAAAGTAGAACTGACGTAACAGCTGTTATATATGTTAGGTGTTTGTTATATATGTCAACGTTTATTTTCAAGTTTTATTTTGAGGGTCTTTTAAAGTTATTACATGCTGTCTCAGCTAGCAGTTAGCCGAATTAGCTGTTAGCTAAACTAACGTTAGCTTGGCTGTCGACCGGAAGCGTGGAACAGATCGTGCAGTGTCGTAAATCCTCGTACAACCGCGCATGCGCGAACATTTTGCGCATTTGCAGAACGGATCGTGCAGGCAGAACGGATCGTGTACCGACAGTATCTACATGCTCCTATCCGCGTTACCACGGAGACCACACCGGCACCACACTCACATTCCGGCAAAGACCCGCCCTACTTTGCATCTGATTGGCTAGAACTCGTTTCATTGGTAGGTGGAAGTTCGATGATTGGTTAAATCCAGCGCATCAAAACAAATCCCATGTGGACTTTTTAAATTTATTTATTTTTCTAAAATAGTCATATGCCAGAAATCGGGCACCAGGCCCGAGTACTTAAAATTAACGTAAAATTTCAAGCCAAAAGGAATACTTGGAATTGATGGTGGTGGTAAATATTCATGAAAAAGGACAAGTTTGTGAACGGGCAACACAGATTTTGATAATGAACAACTAAAGACGTTACACACTGGACCTTTAAGATGTTCATGAAATGAAACAGTTTCATATACTATTTGTGGTCGATTTTAGCTTCTTTTTTTTTTTTTTTAAACTTGATCCCCACACACCTAAAAAATAATTGCCAAAAAAAAAAAAACTCTGGGTTTTCTATTTCAGAAAGGGAGGTTAATCAAACCTGAGAGAGAGGGATTACTCCAGCCCATTTCAAAAAGAGAGGTAACTTAACCTCAGAGTCAGTTACTATGGTAACTGAGTCTGTGAACCTAACCTGGTCGGGAGCAGGTTTTCTTCAAGAAACCTCGAGTTCTCTCAGTCTCCTCCCTCTGACACAGCGCGCTTCCATTTCCTCATTCATTCATTCATTCATTCTGTATCAGGTGCATTTTAGCGCAGTTTGTTATCTGCATGAATATAAAAAACATTGGTTTATGGCAGATTCAAAAACGTTTTCCCGTTGATGAAAAAGCTGTATTACTTCAGAGAGTTTGCGTCGGGAGATGAGTCCCGACTAGATGTATTTTCATTTCCAGATAACCGATTTGAGAAGTATTTTCTTCAGTCCATCAGATATGTAGATAACCTTATCCGTCCTCATATCACTAACATCCACCATCGTGGACATGCTTTTACATCCCAGCAGATTCTTTGTGTCGCATTATGTTTTTTGGAAAAGGCAGTTTTATTTACAACATTGGTGATGCGGATCATATTAGTAAAGCCACTGTAGCAAAGTGCCTCGCTCTGTAACGTTTTTGTAGTTGATCCCTGGACACAAACCAGTGAGAGCCATTAAAAAGAATTAAATGATTGTAAATTATATTTCTGTTAATCATGGTGCTGCAGGCTCAGGATGGGATTAGAGGTAGTATTAGTAGTACCATTCCAGTTTTCACCAGTAATATGTTACCTGTGATTAAATATGAAATTAATACATTAATAATTTTATTGTGGTGGTGCACGTGCTTAGCTCTGAGTCAACCTACTCCGAGTTGATTGAACCAACTCAAATCAGCTGTTCTGGAGCCGAAAACTCAGTTTCCCATCTCAGGGTAAATCAACTCAGAGATCAGGGTTAGAGTTTGTTAAACCTCCTTCCTGAAACGGACCCCTGCTCTAGGAATATTACAGCATTGTGAAACTAAACCCAGAATCCAGATGCCTAGATCATTCAGAGAAAAAAAAAATTCTGAGCCATTTTCAGAAAATAGTGCTCAGTCAGTCTTTGTCAAAATTGTATAAATCTCTTATTTTCAAAAGTTATAGATACTGCATTTTGGAAACGTCTGCTTTTCCATAGATAAATATCCGATATCATTTGTAATACCACCTCACCATTGTGGCAATGGCCCTGTGGATCAGCATTAAAGTTAGTTGGATCAGAATTTTGGTGTCTTTATAGTTACATAATTCAGTGTTTTACCTAACATGATGTCCAAAATGATGTTAAAATGCACCGTTAGCACAGCAGAATAACGTTTTTTTTTGTTTTAAAACTACATTGAAAGGGTGCCATGGCACCCCTAAAGCTCTGATCCTAGAGGCCCTGATTCAAAGTATTTACATCCAGTAATTACGTGTCTATAAAGTAGTTTTATTGATAGTGGTGGAGTCCACCATTCCCATGCTGGATTCAAATTAACTTTCACATGCACCAGGGATTCCCAGGAAAACAATGCATGTGTGTAATCCATAGTGATTCTAACTTATTAACGGCTTCACTGTTTATTGTTCACTCTCTCTCCATCATGTCAGAGCGGTATTAGGTTAACAATAATGCTAATCGAACATCCTACTGCTTCACATTAAAGGGTATCGTTTTTTTCAACCTGGACCCTATTTTGCTATGTTTGTGTCTAAGTGACTGATTTTATTTTTTTTGTAGAGTGAATAAAGTGAATTTTAAGAGGCTAAAATTACTTTTTATTTATTTACATGGAGTCTGGTTGCTTTAGCAAACGCAATTTCGTGGGCGTTTGTTTAAAAAAAAAAAAGGATCTTACTCTTTAACAGAAAGGTCGACCTCCTTAGAAATCCTTTCCATAATGTTGTCAGACACTTAGAAGCTTGCCACTGAGCCTGTCAGTGGCAAAACAAGCACTTTTGTGAAGGTAAATACAGGGTGGACAATTGCCTTATTAACTTACATTGTAGCTTGTTTCGCCGCTGCCGTCTGCAGCGATCTCGCTTAATACTGGACCACCGTCAAAGATTGTTGTTCCTATCAGTAGGCTAGTTACCCTTTAAAAGCTTTCATCTGGTGGAATAAAGAGTGACTTTTATTGTGAAGCAGCCACAGGAAGTGCAATGCATTGGGTGGTTAGCAGCATTGTGTTTAGTACAGAACTGCCCTTGTGGTAAGCCATATGTTGAAAAGTCATATTGCTGAACATAGTACTATTAAATATAAAAACATGTCTAATCCAGTAGCAGCACATTTTATTGAATTCAATCATGTGTAACAAGGGTGTGGCCTATATAACATCGGTGCAGTGTTGATTTTGATTGTTGATTTTGAAGAATGTCATCAGAATAAATAGAGAAATGCATAATTATGGAGCAAGAGTGTGAGACACCTTTTTCTTACTTTCTTGCACAGAACTGCCACCAGTGGTGGAAGTATTCCGATCCGTTACTTCAGTAAAACTACTACTTCTAAACTACGACACTTTAAAAATACTCTGTTACTAGTAAAAGTCCTGCATTTAAAATGTTACTTAAGTAAAAGTATGTAAGGATCATCAGGAAAATGTACTTAAAGTATAAAATGTAATTAAAGTAAGTAAAAGTACTCGATGCAGAAAAATCCTCCCATTTTAGAAAGTGGAAAGGATCCAAACTGTTGTGTTTAATGGTCTAATCATTTCACCTGGACTTGTAGGCCCTTATATTGTTGTTCATTTATAATAAAACATCAGATTTTATAAACTACATGTGTTTTGTGTACAAACATCTTAACCCTCTACAGCATAGTGTTGCCCTTAGGCAACGGAAAGTTTGCTTAGGCCCCTTTCCAGTACTTGTTTTTTTTTAATGATTTCAACCAATTAGAATTTTCCAAAAAGTATCAAAGAACAGTCCAATAAGATGTGGGAGCAACTATCAAGCACCATTTGAAGGAGGGACTTCCTTTTCTGACACTTGGTCACAGGAGCACATGGAGTGAGAAGAAGGTAAGATTATTTGCTTTAGTAATCTTATTTAAAATGACATTAACTGTAAAAAAAAAAAATATGTTGGTGTAAAAGAAGGTGTAGAGATGCCTTTTATTAGGTTTTTGGAGGTTTTTTTTTTATTGTGCATGTTCAGAAATTCTGTTTCTTTTCGTTGCCTCAGGGCAACGTTGTGCGACAAGGGGGTTCTTTTCAAGGTGTCTTTGCAGATAATGTGTTTGCATGTATTAGTGCACAATATAAGCTCTCACTAAAGTTGTGTTCTATTTTCTTTATTTAATTCTACTTCTTTTAAACATTTTTACAGAAAAATGGACACAAGACTGTTCTATGGTAGTAAAAAGCAGGATCCACTCGTTAGGCAAATCCCATCTGACAGTGAGGACAGTGAGATAGACAGTAGCTAGGTTATTCAAATGATAGGTTTATACAATAGACAGCATAAAAAATAGGAGTCAAATAACAAGTTGTAGTTATTCTTGTTGTGTTTTCATTGGCATTGGAAACTTACTTTTCATATATGTTTATAGACTAGAGAAGAGACCACATGCGCCTTTATGCCTTCAAGTCCCAAATTGCACACAGCCTGTGCAAATCCAAAAAAGATGCCAGGAAGAGAGGGCGAACCAGTGGTGGGATCTCCCAACAGTATGAGGAAAAGAGGAGGAAGCAGGGACCAACGGCTCCCATCCCTAACCAGGATGTCCGCTTGGACAATGTCTCACACTGGCAAATAATGTGTGACAGGAAGGGAAGATGCAGGGTTCCTGGGTGTACAGGAACACCCAAAGTGATGTGCAAAAAGTGCAACGTACACCTCTGTTTCACAGCAGAGAAGAACTGCTTTTTGAAGTTTCACACGGAGTGAACTCTCATTACTAGAAGTATATGACATGACACAACTCACTACATGATATAAACCTATGTCTGTATGAAATCCAAAATGTAAATGTGTTTCAGGTTATTTAACCCTTTCTGCTTAAATGATTTGTTGACATTTAAAAAAGAATTGTGATTTTGTATTGCTCTCTGAGCATTGTTTTATTAACTGTGAATTCATAATTTGCTCTATGATTCTGTACCGTTGTTGCACAACGTTGCTCTTGGGCAACAAAAAAATATTTTGGGGGGGGAGCCCCCCACCCAAAAAAAAAAAAGTTGTATCAATAAAATGTCCCCAAATGAACCAAGAAATGATGTGGAATATTTTTTATCATGTACCATCAAAATGTGTGCAGTAGAGGGTTAATGTGTAAAGTAACTAAAGCTGTCAGATGAATGTAGTGGAGTAAAATTTACAATATTTCTCTATGAAATGTAGCGTAGTAGAATTAGCGAGTAGAAGTAGAAAGTGGCATGAAAAGAAAAGACTAAAGTACCTCAACATTTGTACTTAAGTACAGTACTTGAGTAAATGTACTTAGTAACATTCTACCACAGAACTGCCACCTGTGCTATGTATCTTTCAAAAAGGAACAACGGTTAATTTTAACATGCAATGTTATACTGTGAGTGTTGTCTAAAAGCACTTGGTAGAGAGGTGTGTAGCAAGATGAAATTATGCTACAGAAAGTAATGAATTGCCGCACACAGTCAGCACTAAGTTTATTAAAACGTTCCGGCCATAGACTGTGCAAGATGAATGAATATGACCAAAGTATTGCATTTCAAATAAACTTAGTGCTGACAGTGTGTGGGAATTCATCACTATATTTAACATGTGATTATTATGCCAGCACTTTAATCTGAAATACTTGGTTGATTTTAAAAACCGCTATGGTTTAAACATCATTCATGCATTCACTTCACATTTTATTTCTCACATGAGCTTGTTTACATTCCAACTTCAGTTTGCATGCAGATAGAAGGCCTCAGAGTGAGTTCATCTGCATACAGCAATATGCTTTATAATCAAATTAGGTGAATAACTGTTTGTCATGTCAGTTCGATATCTGTCAATGCTGTAATCCAAGCAGCAGCAAGCACTAACAGCCTGTATTACCAGAGAGAGTCCAAGAGAAAGTGCAGACATCATCTGCAACTTCGCATATCGTCAGAGATCATTTACCCCCAGGGATAAATACTTAAATATTCATCAAAGGAATTCTTAGTTTATGATCAATCATATCATGTTCCCTCTACAAATTAAAGTGATCCTGATCATATAAGATTTAGAAAAATATCAGATCTTGTCCAAATATGCACAATTTAGTCTAATTTTTAATTGTCACGGCAAAATGTCAAATTTTGCCGTACAATTAATTGTCTCAGAAATAATTGCGATTAACAATATAATTGTCTCCAAGTCAAATTTACTTTTTTTTAAAAACTTTTTTTTTAATTTAAAACAAAAAGTTTTGAATGAATCCCAGAATACATATTTTGGTTATATGACTGTCATGTGACCCAGATAATGTAATAAACACCACGCGTCTTTATTATCATTAAAAAAAGAATTCTAACTGTTGTTTTTTGTTGTTATGAACGTGTATAGGGTCATGTGCTAACAACAATTGAAATAAAAATACACAGTCCAACCAATCACTTACAGTATATAATTACACTTTGGCATATATAAACAAAAACAACAATTACCAGTCATACGCCTTAAGACCTTAGCTAATGTTAGTAATTAATCGCGGTAAAACAAAGACGATTATGTAAAAAAATTGGCAACTAGACCATTTAGTAACAATAGTTACAGGACTATGGACAGGAATCTCTCCTGTCCTGTAGTGCAGTGAAAGCAGGAATAATAAACCGCCAACCTCCAGTCAGGCTCTTCTATCACCTAGGATTCACAGGAGCCTGAGAGTGGCTGAGAGGACCAGAGGCAGCAGGAGGCCAGGAGTCACTCGTCTGCTTCCTGAGACGAGTCTCAGCCCATACTGGTCCAGGAGCTGCAGGGCCACACCGTTGGTCCAGCCAAAACCCAGCTACAGAGAGGGCAACACAGCCGAGCATAAGGGACGTTTTCCTTTTTATGTCACACTTTAGCAAAGCAGCAAAATACAGTGATGCAAACATCACCAAGAATTAAAACAAGTGGTTCATTTGTGCTGATGGAAATAAAGTAAGAAAACTGAAGTGAAAAGTAGACGACAAGTACAAACAGGGTAGAACATTATACAAAAAAAAAAAAAAAAAAAAAGAGATGGATAATGACAGAAGTGAGGAGAAGTGAGAGTGTACGTGTACATGAGCATGCAGGTGTGTCCAAGTTAAAAGGTACATTGTGTAGTGTTTTAAGTATTTTATTAGCTAAAATCATTCATAAATATGTCCTCATTGGTGTAAAATGACCTCTGCCAATGATCTGACTTATCCTCGTAAAGCGAAGAATTTCTTATCTGTATTTACAATGGACGGGCAAGTCCAAGGAGGCTTCCATGTCGTTCCGCCATTTTGAAAAACTAATCGCTGAGAGAGACATAAAGCACTAGTCTAGCTGTCTAGCTAATCCACAAAGCGTTTTCGTTCAGAGCCAGCGTCACGTGACTGAAAGCAGCTGAAACGGAGAAGGAGATCAGTGAGAGGCGCTTGTCACCGCCCCGGCAAATTTGAATGCTAGTTCATAATGGAGGATCATGCTTATGCCGAGCCACAGGAGAAGGAATCCTCGTCGCCAAAAAAGAGAAAATTGTCACAGTGTTGACACAGGGGCGTAGCACACAATTCTGGGCCCTGTAGAAAGGCATCTTTCTATGGCCCCTCCCCACATCCACGGCTATTCATTCTAGCATCTTTTTGGGCCCTCCTCACATGAGGGCCCTGGGTACTCAGTCCCATTTCCACCCTCTAGTCCGACACCCCTGTGTTGACATATGAAAGCATCAAACTGTATGTACGGGACACAGGATTTTTCCACCCAAAGTTATTGTAAACTCACATTAGGATTGATTTATAAGCACATTTGTTTGACACCATCAACACACGAAAAGAAATACCTGAACTTGGTATTCTCCTCCAGCACCAGGTTTGCCATCGCCGTTCACATCATACTGTGAGGAGGAGGAGGAAGATTACTCATTCTGAGCCAGCTGGGTTATCACTGTGCAACAACAAGCTGTGACATAGTGAAACCTTTAAAAAGACTCACCTTCTCAAACATAGCTTCATATTTCATGTATGCCAACCAGTTTGTCTTGATCCAACGCTGCGCTAAATCAAATGCTAGTTGTTTTGCATCCTCTGAAGGTAGTTTGGACAAACCTGGAAATACGAGACAATTTCAATCATTAAACAAACCCAAGAAAGTCTTTTTTTAACATGAAGCCTACAGGTTATACCTAGTCCCCCAGTTTTAGAAAGATTCAGCAGGGCAGGGATTCTAATCATACAGACTTAAGGCCAAAAATCAGTCCCTCTCTGATCATGTCACACAGACAAGACTAAAAGACAGACAAAAATCACACTAAGTGAGCATTGAGTAAAGCTGGCTGCAGCGCGGTCCTGTCAGAGCATCACCAGTGACGATATAACAAGTGTCTGCTGATCTCTGTGGGTGGTTCGGTCTCAAGCCAAATATGAAATAAAATGACTTTCTGTAGCCTTTAACATGTGCTGTGTGAAGGCTTTGACGCCGGCTTGCAATATGGAGCAATGTTTTTACAATTGGGTCCCTGTTTTGTTTATACTGTGTACACACACACACACACACACACACACACACACACAGATGTGCACACAGATATAATACGTTTTCCTAGAGCTGCAAAGATTAATCAAATAGTTGTTAACTATTAAACTATTTTCATAATCGGCTAGTCATTTCTTATGAATAAAAGTAAAATGTCTATGATTCCAGCTTCTTAAATGTGAATATTTTCTAGTTTCTTCTCTCCTCTGTGACAGTAAACTGAATATCTTTGAGTTGTGGACAAAACAGGAAATTTGAGGACGTCATCTTGGGATTAAGAAACACTGATCAACATTTTAGAAACCAAACTAATAGATTAATTGACAATGAAAATAACCGTTAGTTGCAGCCTTACATTTTCCTGCAAAGGGTGTCACACTATTCCACTGATAACCAGGTGGCTAACACGCTAAGAAATGCAGCAATGCGCCAGTAAAGGCAGGAAGGCAGGGAAGAAGACTACTTTTATAAAAAGAAAAGACTCAAGAACAGTACTTAGTTACATTCCACCACTGCATGTCATCAGTACAGGTTTCAAGCACTTCAGTGTCAGATCAATGTATTGCCGCCTACCACGGATGAGCATGTGTTGCAGAGGCGGCCAGGCGTTGGGATAGTCCCACTGCTGCCCAGACTCCCTCAGCGACGTTGGGACTCCGTTGGGGAACTGGAGAGCACCGCTCCCCTGTACACACAGGAAAAGCAGCAACCATCAGAGCATACATGGGTTAGACCAGTGTAGTGTGTGAGTGCCATCTGCTGGATCACCGTTCACAAAGCACATGGAACATCCTACTAGCTTCTGAGCAGAGGGAGGATTCATGCTCAAAATGGTGGCGGGGAAATAAAAACGAACACAACAATCTCTCCTCCCTCAACAACTGTCGAGAGGCATTTCAGCAAAAATGTTTAAAGTCCAACTGAAAATCAGAATCAGAAAAAGGTTAATTGCCACAATGAGTACACTTGCGTGGAATTTTCTGCGGTGAATGCTGCAAACACATTAGACATAATTATGAAATAAACAGTAAATAAAGAAAACAAACATACATACAAAATAACTGTTGCATAAGAAAAAAAGAGGCTGAATGGGTTAAGTGCAGAATATGCAAATATATAGAATGTGCAATGGGCAGATGTAAAGTCCAGGATGAAGGTTAGTGCATTGTGTAGTGACTAGTGATGGTGATGTATTTAGTCATTCCTTTTTTTGTATTCCAAAATGTCAACGTGTCCCTTTTCAGACAGTGTGTTGTTAGTGGTATTGAAGACTAAAGCCCACAGCAGTATTTAACCAGAGGGAAGTGACATCTGCAGGTATGTTAGTGTGTTTAATGTGCGGCTGCTGAACAGCTCATTAGCTCTCTGATGGAACTGAAGAGGAGACGAGTCATACTGGGCAGATGTGTGCCTTATCAGGATTAATACTGGGTTCTTTCACACAAATGGCATAAATGCATACACCTAGGGGCCACGTTATTATGTGGTGTTGCAGTGCATTATATTCAGAGGTGGTTCTAATGTTCTAGCCCACTCATGTATGGACATAAGGAGGTCAAAAACACATTTCAATATAATGTAGACTACTATACCATATCATTAGAGGTCAGTGGGGAGAATATGCATCTTTTGTAATTTGGATGAAATGACCCTTTAAATAAACTAAATGAGCTATTCTTCCACATTTATTTGTAAAATGAGACCACAATGAAGCCTAGAATGCCCACTAACCTTCAAATACTGTACTGCCTTCTCTGCCATCTCAGGCCGAGAATAGCACTGTGCCCAGACAGGTGCCAGGTTGGAGGGGTAAAACTCAGTGTTTGGAGTGCGTCACCAGGTTGTAGTCGAACCAGGCTCCCCTCTCAGCATCCCACAGCACAGACTATGGCCTCCAGTCTGCGGGCTGCAGTCTGCTCGTACAGGGCAGCAGAGTCACTGTCACCTGGCCAGAAACAGCACACGCACGCACGTTACGTAACAGCAGCTAGGAGCTAAAAGCAGTGTGCAGACCAACAGTGGTGGAAAACGTAAAAGTCCTGCATTAAAAATGTAACTTAAGTAAAAGTATTGTGAAGTAAATGTACTTAGTTACTTCCCACTACTGTACACCAAAGTAAGTTCAAAGGCTGCTAGTCTCGCAGACCATCCTCCACAGCGCTGCGGAGGAGGGTCTGGCTAGTCCACACAACATTCTGAGATGGAAGAAAAACGTGCTCTGGTTTATTGACATTTCTTTAAACCAATTACAATCGTCTTGGGCGGTGCTAAGCGCCGGACACAATGACGGTGCCTCTGCAAAACAGCCTCGGGAAGGAACTTGTTCTGGTGGAACGTGTGTACGTTCAAAAGTTGTTTTAGTCGTGCAACAGAAAACTCAGATTGGACAGATAGTCTAGCTAGCTGTCTGGATTTACCCTGCAGAGATCTGAGGAGCAGTTAACCATAGTCCTCATAAATCCACCGCCGTTTAGAACGGCAACACAAAGAACGAGGAAGGTAACGGACATCCAATCGAAAAGAGGGACATCCGGCGAAATATCTGGCGGCAACGGAGCAATCCCAGAAGTGGAATGTTGTGGATATAGACTAAAAGGCTGCTCACCCAGTATCCTGTGAAATGAAGCGAGAGTCTTCTCCTTGAGGCACAGGAGTGCGTTGAGATCAGCAGGCAGGATCTGGCTGGTACTGGTCTCCCTGAGGGTGCCGTTGTTGTGGCCGTCAGCGTCCGTATACCAGCGGGATGTGAAGTCCCACCCAGACTCTGCACCCACTTTCAGATCCATCCACAGCTGCTCCTTACGGTCTGAGGCAGAAAACAAAAACAGATCAGCATTTCAAATGTGGTAGGTAATCATGTATGTGTTGTTTGTGAACTAGATGTGGAAGAAGTAAAATATGTGCAATTCAATTTTATTTGTAGTGTCAAATCATAACGGACGTTATCTCAGGACACTTTTCAGATAAAGCAGGTCTAGACCACACTATGATTGACAGAGACCCAACAATCCCCCCCCCCCTCCCCCCAGGAGCATACATTTGGTATGACAGCTGCCAGGAAAAAAAACTTCCTTTAAATAGGCAGAACCAGACTCTTGGTGGGCGGCCATTTGACTGATGCAGCCTCTGAATACTTTTTTTTTTTGCAACTTTAGGACATAACTTCACGGCCTTGACTTTGTTATTAATGAATGAATATGAATAATATGAATCTATTCTGCGATGTCTGAGCAAACATTTCGCTGGCAGAAAGATTCTAGCAAACAGTATTTCCTAAAATGTGTGTTCAGCAGCAATACGAAAAATAAATGTCTTCAACATACTGTTATGTATTAATTAAAAGATGCTAATGAGGTTTTCAGAGCACGTTTGTTTTGCACAGATGACCCTTGAATGGAGGGCAATATATTCCACTTTTCTGTTGAGGAGCAATTATAAACTACAGTACAGTCAAAGCCAAGACAGAGCACCACACAGCATTATTGTTTTTTTTTCCCCTCTCTCTCATTCTCATGGAACAAAATGACCATAACAGGGTAATATTACTTCTCATGCTCATAAAGAGGGATTCATTCAACCACCAAGAATATGAGCACTAGTAAACCATTACCATCAGTGAGTCCTTCAGCTAATTCCAGGTCATCTGTGTAGGATTCAGGCCTAGAAAGAGCAAAAGACACGGTTAGTGTGGGTGAAGGCACACCCTACAACACCCACATATCTCAAATGGGTTTTTATTATTCACTAGATTTATTTCAGACGTACCTTGGCAAGCCCACCTGCACATGATACCGGTTCAGTACATGCTCCGCCCCGTTTACTTCCACAGCCACAGAACGGTTCTGCATCCAGAATCGGTACTCCTGCTCCAGAGCTGGTAACGCTGCTCTTAAACCATGCAAGTTTGTACAGACAGCAGGGAGTAATGTTTTAATTCACACTACCTTTTACAGTCCTTAATATCATTACACAAAAGAGAAGTGTCACATTCTAATTGAGTATTTTAGGGAAAAACTAAACACCAGAGGCACTGACAAGACACGAGCACTGAGGTTTTAATGTTTAATAGGCTTTTTTTTTTTTTTCTCTCTATTCTGGAAGAGAAGCGAGGCAGCTGAAGAATGATAATGTGTCTGGCAGGACATCAGCTCCGGCCTAAATATCACCTGAGGAACTCTTTATCCTTGGTTGCTTGATAGTAGCTCTCCACCATTAGAGTGAGGAATGGAGGCTGACTGCGCCTTTCATAGTAAATCCGCCCACCATTTGGAATGAAGCCATATCTGCAGGAGGAGTGATTGGAAAAAGATCTTTTATTCCACAAATCTTGAAATCCCCCCGAGAGGTCCACATCCAAAGTGTACAACTTAGGTTGCTAAATGACTTAATATTCAAAATGAGAAAACTACCTGCAGCGAGCTAGACTTTTTTTTTATGCTATGCAGTAGCGGAATGTAACCAAGTACATTTATTCAAGTACTGTACTTAAGTCCAAATGTTGAGGTACTTGTACTTTACTTGAGGCTTTTTTCATGCCACTTTCTACTTCGCTACATTTCAGAGAGAAATAATGTACTTTTTACTCCACTACATTCATCTGACAGCTTTAGTTACTTTACACATTAAGATGTTTGTACACAAAACACATGTTTATAAAATCTGATGTTTTATTATAAATGAACAACAATATAAGGGCCTACAAGTCCAGCTGAAATGATTAGAACATTAAACACACAACTGTTTGGATCCTTTACACTTTCTAAAATGGGAGGATCTTTCTGCATCGAGTACTTTAAGTACATTTTCCTGATGATACTTACATACTTTGTAATGTTGTCAAAGTATTTTTACAGTGTGGAATTAGTACTTTGACTTAAGTAAAATGATCTGAATACATCCTCCACCACTGTGTGCTATGAGAGACGAAAGGTGCTTTAAGGCTTACCTGTTTACGAGGTAGAGGAAGTTCTGAATCATCCCGTGGGACGTGTCTGTCATCTCTGACAGCAGGAGCCCGTTGATGACCCAGTAGGAGTCCCTGTTGGGCACAGAGCGGCTCACGTCACTGTCTGCACACACGCCACCCACCGGGGGGAGGGGGGCATCTCAGCAGAGTTGGCTGTGATCTCTGCTCGCCCTTACCTGCTGAGACTTTCCTCTCAGACAGACAGCTGAGAGCCGGGCTCCATCGTTCACTCACCAGTAGTAGAGTTCCCTGAAGCGCCCTCCCGGCACAACGACAGGATGTGGGCTGTATATCTGCGAGTAGAGCTCTGGGTGATCTTTAACACCGCTGACCATCTGGAAGAGAAATCAGTTATTTGAAATCTTTGGACTCAACGTGGATGCTTCAGCCTCTTTCTCAGGGCTGCAACTAACAATTAGTTTCATTATTGATTCATCTGAATAATTTCTCAACTAATCGTTTGGCCTACAAATAAATCATCAGAAGATAGTGAATAATGACTTCCTAAAGCCCAATTCAAGGTTCTGTACTGACATTTCAAAACTTTTTTTAATAATATTTCCATGACCATTCATAATGTATAACCCAAACAGAACTGTATAGTATACTTTACTCAAAATGTTAATTATTGTATGAAAATAAACAGAAACCTTTAACAGTTTCGTTCATGTTTTTTTAAAGCATGTGATTATGAACTTATTTCTCAGTGCAAGTCTGAAAAACAATGCGTAGCCCACATGCTATATAATATCTCACGGCTCTCTAATGGCCGATACAAATGGTTTCGTCATTAGAGAGCCATGAAATATTAAATGTACACTTGGCCGGCGTTATTCAAACAAATCAGATTCAGACTCTATTCAAGCATAATGTCAGCTAGCTGGCGTACATGAAGCGAAAGATGGAATTTGGGGAGGAAATTAAGAAAGGTACGTGATGGTAAACAAAACGCCACGCCATCGACACGCGCCAGTGCTACGTTACGTCAACCGCTACGGAAAATAAATGGCCGTTAGGTTACATTATGATTAACTAATTAAGAGTTAATCACGGAAGATTACTGTCAGAGCTGTAACAATTCAAAATGTTGCTGTGCAATTAATTGTCTCAGAAATAATTGCGATTAAAGAATTTTTTTTTTTTTTTTTTAAAATCACATACAGCAAACATCTCCTCACTATTCCCTAGCTGCCTGTCCCCTGAACACACTGTAAAAAAAAAAAACGCGGTCTCTGTAGACAGCCCAGGCTCCACAAACGACAAGAAAAACAAACTGGCCAACCTGCACCACAAAGCACAACAGTCTTCCAGCGCTCCAGCCAATAACCGACAAGAAGGATTTGGGGGGTTGGGGGGTTAGTGCGCGGAAGGGTGTGAGGGGACGGGATGAGGAGGAGGGAGGGGCGAGCTAGCCTCCGTCTTGTTTGAAAATACTTCGAACGTCAACTAGAAGTGCCGTCACCCAACATCACTTAGAGCACCTTTAATAATATAATTGTCTCTTTCAGTAAAACTGAATAACATTTATTTATTACTTTTTAAAGTTTGGAATGAATTCCAGGCTAAATCTTTTATGTGACCCAGATAATGTAATAACGCAGGTACACAGCCTCTTTATTATCATAAAACATTGTTTAACTGTATCCCCTTGTCATTTGTGTTGCTATGAATGTGTATGGGGTGCCACCAACTAGCATAGCTTTAGCTTAACAGTCTGACCAATAATTACTTATATAATTGCAATTTGGCATATCTAAACAAAATCAACAATTACCACTCTGTCATACCTTAGGACCTTAGCTAATGTTAACAATTAATTGCGAAACAAACAAAGAAACTGCGATTACATAAAGACATTGACATTAGACAATTATGTAATCATTGTTACAGGCCTAATTACTGTAACAATTAATTTCATTTCAACAAACAAAACTTTCAAGGATTTTACTAATTACATGACTTTTCCAGGCCTGGAAAATGAGACTTTCCCAGGTTTTCCATGACTGTGGGAACTCTGCCAATTTGACATATTCATATAGCTTGTTGTCCAACAAAACCCAAATATATTCATTGTATTAACTGACTAAGAAAGGATTCACATTAGAGAAACTGAATTAGCATTTTTGCTTAAATAAAAATGACAAAGGATTATTTAATTCCAAAATATTTAGGGTTAGGCTATGTTCGACCGATCGACTAACGAGTACTAATTCATCACCTTCCTGCCGAGAGACTTCCACAGATTATGGATCTTTCCAGCCCAGTTACGTAGTTCTCTGTCTACTATTCCTTCCAGGAACTTGGGCCTGCATAGAAACATCAACTCATGTCAACCAAGTACATTTTAACAATGAATATACAGTACTATCTGAGCACGAGTCTGATAACTGGTTCTCACTCGTCATGCCAGTCTGGTGGTGTCCATGGCTCAAACTCTGACCCTGGTTTCTCAAAGTATGTACTGAGGAACTCCTGCAGTTTGGAAGGTGGGACGGTAGAGTTCGGCGATGCATTTGAAAGGTTGCGAAACGTGGACAAAACATCTGCAGTGAAAGACACAGGGAGCAACAAAAGCAGCCATGTAATCAGTGATGGAAGAAGCAGTCAGATCTTTTACTTAAGTAAAAGTATGCAAGTACCATCAGGAAAATGTACTTAAAGTATTAAAAGTAAAAGTACTCAATGCAGAAAAATCCTCCCATTGTAGAAAGTGTAAAGGATCCAAACAGTTGTGTGTTTAATGGTCTAATCATTTCGGCTGGACTCGTAGGCCCTTATATTGATGGCTAGTTTGATTTATAATAAAACAGATTTTATAAACTACATGCGTTTTGTGTGCAGAAATCTTAATCTGTAAAGTAACTAAAGCTGTCAGATGAATGTAGAGGAGTAAAAAGTACAACATTTCTCTCTAAAATGTAGCGGAGTACTTCAAATTTGTACTTACTTGATTAAATGTACTTAGTTACATTCCACCACTGCATGTAATCAAACATCTTGGGGAGAAAAAAAAAAAAATTTACGGACTTTTTTTTTGCTGACTTACCTGGAGTTTCCCGCAGCTTCATGTCAACAAAGTACTTTTCATCATCAAACAGTTTAGCTTTCTGTACCTGGTGCAAGATGGGCCCAGTGCAGTATATTTCATTGAAATTGATATATCGAGTTGTTAGTTATTAAACAGACATGATAAAGGACATGTGTAGCTTATTGGTACAATATACTGACATCTTGTTAGAGTTTTGCAGGGAAGCAGTAAAACCATGTCAGTCACTAAAAATTAGCAGGTGAGGGCAAAGGTCTGCTGACAACTTGATATATGCTGAAGACAAATATTATGAGAAAATGTCTGTTCACTGGCAGCAGTAGATGGTGGATTCAACCTTTACAAAAACAGTGCTTCCAGGGGTTCAGCAGCAGCAGGCTGAGGTTACCCTATAAACATTTTTGCTAAACGAGCGCAAAACAGCTCAAATCTATCAAAGACAGCAGCCTACATTTGTGGCATCAGAGTGCAATTTCTTTCTGAAGAAATTCAGTGTGTAGAAAATTTGACTGAAATAAAAGATCCTAAGTAGACAAAGTAGAGGCATTCCAATATTTTAGATTGTAAGCATTACAGGAGTTTTAAACTGAGCAGATCAATTGTTTTTGGTGGGAAATTCAAATATATATTTTTTTTTAAATAAAAGGAAAAAAAATATTGAAAGATTTGGGATTATACAAAGTGCCTCCAGACATGTTTTAGATTAACTTATCAGTTTCACAGCCATACATTAACCAGAATTTTCTTTTAAAATCAACAGGAATTCAAGAACAGGAAGCAGTCTCAATAGTCTTGTTTACAAAAACATTTTAAGGAAAAACACTCATTCAGCTTACCTGTCACAAGGTGGGGGGAAAGCACTGTTTACACAGGCTAAAAGAGCCACTGATGAAAAGCTCAATACCACCAAAAAAATGCATCTTGAGCTACAAACCGTGACACCGGAGTACAAGTCAGTCTGCGGTCTGAGAACTTCCTCCAGGTCAGAGTTTATATTAAGACACAACGTCAGCGACGCACTGACACCTAGCTTTGAAAGAGTGACATTAAACAGGACACTGCTGTGGTTGCCAGAAAGATAAAACTTCAGACGCAATAAATTTCAGTGAGCTTTATTTTCAAAACAACTTTCAATCGTATCCAATACTACTCATGACATCCTTTAAACTGAAGTCCATTGTAAAATTAGCTTCACTGAAAAAGAGCTGCCAATTAAATAACGACCAAATTTCCATAAAAAAAAAAAAAATGAACTCAGGCTTTAAATGCTTCACTAAATTTAGAGACTTTAAGTTCTTTACTTTTTTTTTTTTTTTTTTTTTAAATAAGGTTTACTCCACTTGAATGTTTCATGAGGAAAAAACAAAAAATTCCAAATTTAAGGGCAACTTTATCAAACCTTTTTATACCCATTACCATAACTTTGGATCTTTAGATCATGTCATCCTGTTTTTGTAATGCCCAAAGTATCCTCCCCATTTTATTTTACTGATGCATCAGTTTTGAAAGAAAATCCCTTACGGACTCCTCCCACATCCTCCTCGACAGGCAAGGGATAGGACGGCCAGATTGTACACAAAAGCTGTGTTATCGTAAATGTGTTGGAACTATCGAGAGGATGAACGTGTGCATCAGGGCAGCAAGAGCACTAATTTAACCACCCCACAAATTAAAAAGAAAGAAAAAAAAGAAAGACCTTAAAGAATGAGACGATTTAGTTACAAACTATCCAATTTAGTCACCCAATCTGGGGCAAGATGCTCTTGTCTCAGTCTTTAAGGTTCTCATCATGGCAGCCACTGGCAGTAATGCAGCATTCCATCAAAAAGGTAGCAACTACATCTTGAGGGATTGTCAATTTTAGCCCTGAAAGCATTTGCTGCGGTGATTACTGCCAGTGGGCTGACAAGAGACAGACAGCTGCCAAGTGCCTGTACAATTAGATCTCTGTTCACTCATCTAACGCTTAATTTAAATTTATTTTATTTTTTTTACAAATAAAGCCCTCCCACCCAACCCATAAGCCAAAACAGCCAAATTCGATGTGCAAGTATTTAAGGGACAACGATAGAGCCGAGAGAACAGGGATCACAGTCCTAACCAATGAGAAATCAAATAGTGATTTTAAACGGATCAACACTGTCACTCTTGTTATATTTTTTAAAAACAGCGTTGATTAACTGTGCAATACTACTTCTCATTGATTAAAACAGTTGAGAGCATCTCACCATAACAAAAGGGGGAACCTCATTTGCAAAAAGGTTCCAGCTGAACATGTGGTCAGTGGACCTTAACGCAAAATTAGGTTGTCATGTTGCATAAAAATGCAAAAAAGCAACTGTATCCCAAACCTAAAATATGAAAGCAATAAAGGGCAGAGAAATAAGTCATAAACTCAGCAGTCTGAGGTGCCCAAGTTATTTTTTTTAAACAAGCAGTCTGACTAATAGTAATATGTAATCCTTTGTGCCCATTCCCCCTCAGTGCCAATGGGGAGATGTTCTGCATCACACTGCTCTCCCATCTGGGCGTCATGGGTGTACAAAAAGCAGTGCAGTCAGTGTTATTGCCTGAACCCATCTCTCTGTGCGTTAAGTGCAGCTCAGTGCTCAGCTTGTTTTTAAATGGGGCATCTTTTGTGGTTAGCTGGTTTTAATGAACGCCAGCTAACTTGCAATGCACAGAGACTGAATTCATGCTACATTTTAGGTCAGATGGTTCATTTTGATGCATTTGGCCAACATTCTTTAGAAGGGGGGTAAATAAATCCACAGCTTCCAACATTTGTGAAGCAATGTAGCGATGCTTAAAGAGCACATAGATCAATGTAACAGCTAATACCTCCCCCAGAAAACAAATTCTCTGCCAATTCAGCTGCACTGCAGCGAGTAGTACTACTACATGATAGGATATTATTTTCTCTTCCAATAACACTATAACTGGGAGATCTTAGAGCACGTCTCAAGAGTCCGTTTCACAAGTTAAGGCTGGTGACAACAAAGAATGAATTACTCAAATGCACAAGCTTAACAAAGCTATCTGTCTAGACTGAACACTTGGTAACACTGGTAGCAGGAGAATAAGGGCAACTATTTAAACAATACCAGTTTAAGTGCAGCTTTGAAGAATTGCACTCGCCATCAAATTTGGAGGCGCTAAAAAAAGATTATCAGCGACAAACTGCCTCCAAAAACATTTCATGCACAAGGTCATGTTTTAGATTCTAATATATTCTGCAATTTCTAAAATTATAAATAAATTCACAGGCCAATGTTGCAGATCAAACAAACTGGCAGTTAAGGAAACGGTCTCCAGTGCTAACGAGAGAAAGGGTGGGTGGGTGGGTGGGGGACTTTTCAGTTTGTCGCCCAGCCTTTTGAACTTGTTTAAAACAATCTTAAAATGAAGGTATATACACAAGGTGAAAGATGCACCCCACATGTTGGCTGCACATCTCGCAGAATTAAGCATGGCCATCCATAGGAAGGTGAAACAGGACAAAAAAGAAAAAGAAAAAAAAAAAATGCATTCCCACAATTAAACTCCACCAAAACAGGTATCCTCGTGACTCATGGTGTGGAGGGGCTGCTTATTCATTTGTAGTGTTCTGATGCTGAAGACGGAGGAAAGGTTCTGGGTCTTTTACAAGCACACGCTTCTCCACAAGCAACTGGACAGTCTGGCTGTCTCTCTTGGAAAAATATCCAGCATTTCTGTCCATGGAACGT
This sequence comes from Sander lucioperca, assembly GCF_008315115.2. Taxonomy (NCBI): domain Eukaryota; kingdom Metazoa; phylum Chordata; class Actinopteri; order Perciformes; family Percidae; genus Sander; species Sander lucioperca. The sequence goes on from NC_050177.1 coordinate 40,076,210, forward strand.
CCAAGTTTGTCCTCATTTAGCAGCCAGACTCAAGTGTAGCTTAGCCAGCAGAAAGATAATGCAGACCAGCCGCCCTCCTAATTATCTCCATTTCTTGCGAACGAATGATCCAACCGAAAACAGTTATGAATTCACCAATGCGATCTGACGTTAAATCAGCGGTACCAATTTTCAATTAGGTGAACGTGAGTGCAGTGTATGAAGTGAGCGACATGGCGGATAACGGAGGGTTATTACTTTAGAACGAGTTGAACTGCTTGTTAAGGCACTTGATACAAATTGGTTAAAACTTTCAAAATAAAAACATGGCGAATGGAGGGGTGTCATGTAGCGGTCTGTTGGTGCTGGCTTTGTGTCATTGGTGGATATGAATCTTCACAATGTGCATTGATATATTTTTCGACTTGGTCCCATGCTTTCCTCCCGGTGCTTATGTCTTCAGGGTGTGGTGGTGCAGCAGCTGGGAGCCCTATAAAAAAGGCAAATGAGTTCTTCCAAAAACGCGTCCATCAAAATACACATTCCTTATGGTGGCATCCAAAAAAGGTAGACAAACAAACTGTACATAAAAAAAAAAAAACTAAAAAAAAAACAAGAACTCCAAGACAGGGGATGAAAAAAGATACAAAGGGGAATGGATGATGGACTCATCTGTAGAGAGATAAGAGTGAAATTAAGTTTATTACATTCTCCTGTTAAACATTCCTTTATATCATATATTTAACTTTATAAACTGAATAGGTTTTAAAATCAGGACCTTCTGTATTTGGACCAGAAAGCCCATGCATAATAAAAAGGTGACAAATATAATAGGCTACACTGACAATGTGTCATACATACACGTATTTAAATCAACGGGGCCAAAACACTTGATCATCCCTAGATTACTTATTGATTTTTAAAACAGGAACTTCTGAAAATGACAAAGAATAGCCCTCCTGCAGCTGCTAGAGACTGAATATCTGGCTCAAGGACACCCCAGTTCATACAAACATTGTGTTCCATGGGGCTGTAACAATATTTCAAGTTGAAAAACTGCAGCCTTGTCACAGCACCAATTGCATTAAAATGGCATATTATGCTCATTTTCTACATCTTTCATCAGGTTTAGCAGGGGTAACAGAGGGGGGGGCATTTTTACTTGGTACATCAGGAAATGCACCATCATGGCAATGACAGCAATAACTGCCAAATTACCTTTAGTTGTGCCAGTGAGTTCTACTTATAATAAAAAGGGATGCAACGATCACTCCTTTTTTCAGACCAAGCTTATGATAATTACTATTACAGTTCTAACAATGACTTTTGCAAACATTTTATTTTCATCAGATGTTTGTTTTTAAAAAATGTAATAACTTTTTTCACCAGTCAACTGGAAACAAACTGATGCAGAAGTGCATTTTACAACAGCTAGAGTTTCTCAAGAGTTTACGAGGTGCGATTAATGCATGGTCCTGTCGGTGCCCATGTGCTTCGTCGTTTGTTTACATAACGAACTGGGAAGGCAAAATGTTGTTGGAGCATTTTCCAGTTCCGTTTCTCCCTTATCGCCGACTCTGGCAGCGGCCATGGTGTCTTGAAAATTGCAACTGCAGACTACCGCTGAGCTGCGTTTAGCTACCGATTGTTGCACGTCGCAGACTGACTCCCAGTGTTGGAATCCTTACGAGTGAAATACAGCCACAGTTTAGGCGGTTTAGCTTTAAGCTAAAACGGCCTTAACTGTAGTAGTTGTACGATTTACATATGCACAGTAAAGGACCTGATACAGATACTCTGTGCATACCTAATACCACTGACCCAGCATGCCAAATAGCACTAGCACAGCAAGATGTAATGTCTGCCATTAAAATCAGTCCAATTATAAATCTTTTGGTGTGTTGAAATGGTTGCATTGGCATCAAAAAGACGGAGAAGCAGCTAAATGATCCGGGAACTATCCTGAAAGAGGAAATTTGTGTATTTTGGCCGTCGGTGTCTGTGTACTCACTGGCTCATGGCTTGAGTTCTTCGCCACTCTCACTGTGGTACTCTGCCACATATAGGCTCTTGTCAATGATGCCAGGGATGGGCTTGATCTCCGTCCCAAGCTGCTCCTCAATCCCTTTCAGGTTGAAGCGATCATCGTAAGTGATGAGGTTGATGGCCAGACCCAAGTGTCCAAAGCGGCCTGGATATTAAGGACAGGAGCGTTTAAATTACTTTATCGTTTGCTACCCAAAAAAATAATCTTTGTACAAGAGGCTCAGTAGAAAAGAAAAACCACCAATATGGGCCCTTACCAGATCTACCAATGCGATGAAGGTACGTTTCTCCCAGCTTGGGAAAGTCGAAATTGATCACAACATTCACAGCTTGAATGTCAATGCCTCTTGTGAAAAGGTCTAGAGGAACAGGACAGTAACACCAATATCATACATCTGGACCAAATGTTAAGCAGCAAGAATTTCAAAAAGATAAGCACTTTATTTCAACCCACGAGTCACTACAAACTGGAAATAAAAGATGTAAACAATAAGAGTCCTTAACAGCAGAAAACGTGGACACACCTGTGGAGGAAGTCTAACCAACAAGGCACCACAGAAGTATGTGCATGAAATGTGTCACCACAATTACACAGTAGTACCGAGTCACACTTTCGTTTCGCTTTATTTTGACTCTCACAACCCTCCAATATAATCGGCGGATCTGCTCATAGATTAATCCTCAACCTTGTAGTGCAATTTCAAGTTATGGACATCATTTCTTTCAGGACAACCTGAGTTATCAGGTTATCCTGGGTTAACGTTTTGTGTAATATTATTTATGATCTCATCATTGCGGATTTATTGTACAAATGCTCTGAAAAGACACTGCAGATCCAGTTGAAAACTAAAGCCTTTGTGTCACTTTGCGCCGTGCATTTGTTTATGTCGGCACATATGAAGCTTAACAAAACAAATTTTTATTCATTTTTTGCAAGCAGGAGCAGCCCATTGACTTTCAGTTGAAGGATTTACCCGCCAAGCTGAGTGATGCAACAATCACTGAAATGTCATCACATAACTTTTAAACAAGAACAGAAACTCAAGCATTACTATTTTTTTTTAAACTAGCAAAATATTACATCTGTCAACTCAAGACTGTGCGTTTAAAAAGCTAGGTCAGCTGTAATCTGATCGGACACGCTTTGAAAAGTCAGTGGCAAGCAGGGTTGATTTACCAATCATGTGAACTACAAGCTCAGCAAGTGTGGTAGTTATAATGCATCCACAGTAGCTGTCGGTTGCAATGAAACAGCTTCTAGACAATTACACAGTTATACTTGGAAAAATCTAGTGTCGGTACGTGCACGTGGCTCTACCACTTACCAGTGCAGACAAGATTCCGGCAGAGGCCATTTCTAAAGTCGTGGAACACACGGTTGCGATGCTCCTGGAGAGCAGAAAAGAGATGTCATGTAAACCTCATGGTTGATTCTTCAGTACAAGACATTTAACATTTATGGGCTGTGGAAAAGCACCATGTTACGGGTATGTAGCTCTATTGGCTATAATGAACAAGGCCGCAAAACTAGGCTGCAGTGTGAATACATTAAATGTATTCCAGGCAACCTCTAATAGATGACAAATAACAAGACACCGTCCAAAAGCTGTTTGTACATGTTGTACAGTTACCCAAGTGTCAACAGGACTGTTTCTCATTGGTGGAAAAACCTGGCAGCGGCAGCAACACTCCAGAAATAAAGCATTGGTGTGGAACTGTAGCAGCACATCTAATAGAGATACGTGCACGTCTGCACGATGTACCACTTTAATGCACACCAAAAGTAGTAAGTAGCAGCTGTTCTGGTATGCATCCATCGCCACCTGTGTGTATTTTGGTCTTAAAGCTGGTAGGTGATATTTCTGAGGCAGTACTTTGAGCTGACCTGTCTCATCTTGGCATGAATGTAGAAACATGAATAACCGAGCTGGGAGATCTTCTTGGCAAGGAGCTCCACTCTCTGAGAGGAGTTGCAGAAGATAATAGACTGGTTGATCTGGAGCTGGAGAGGAGAAAGGGAGAAGAAAAAAAAACAAAAAAAAAAAACACACCAACAGCAGTTAATCCCAGTGAAATCAACGTTTGAATTCAAGTATCCAATAATTAACATGCAATGCAAAACAAAAATGTTAAAATGGACTCAAACAGCCCTTTATTTATGACAGCAGCCATTTGCATAAAAACCCTGCAGTCAAGTTGGCCTTCAAGTGCAATAAAGGCAATGCTTACCCTGGAGAACAAGGTGTTAAGGCAATGGACCTTTTGCCTTTCAGTTACATAAGCGTAATACTGAGTCACACCCTTCAGTGTAAGCTCCTCCATCAGGTTGATCTCATAGGGTTTCTGCAAGTGTGCATTCTACAAAGCAGGTGAAGACAGGGGTTGACAGCTTGCGGTTGAGCTACAAATTACGAAGGCTGATTTGTGCATCAGCAATAAGAAATGATCAAACAAGACAAAACAAAAAATTAGAAATATGTACCATAAACTTTTGCACGCTGAGAGGGAAGGTTGCAGAATAAAGCAGAATCTGCCTCTGTTTGGCCAGGAAGCCCAGCATTTCCTCCATCATAAGCACAAAGTCCTGAGACAGGAGTTTGTCAGCCTATTGAGCAGAGGGACATGGGAGGAAAGGCACATTGAGAGCTGTCGGGGAAGTATTATAGTTCAAAGTAAATGAAAAATAAACTATTTAACTCACTTCATCCAGAACGACCATCTGCACTTGATTGACTTTAGCCACCCCTTTCTTGATGAGGTCTAAAATCCTCCCAGGAGTGGCAATGATCACATGTACTGCAAAATAAATAACACATTCGTCAAAAAAAATAAATAAGATACACAGGATTTGCACTAAAGAATGATAGTGTTATGACTTGGCTGAGGATATTAAAATGTGCAGCTTTCAGCATAGCGTTATGAAAGTAAAGGATCAGGTCTATATCATCCTGGCAATATTCAGCCACTGATGACTGTGCAGTAAAGAAAGCTGTATCCAGTACTTCAGTGGGAAATCTGACAATATTCACTCAGTCACAGAGCAGGCGTTTAAATTAACTGGCACGTTTCAATCGTCAACACAACTTTAGGGGCGCAGTGAAAATGTATCAAATAATGGGTTTTTCCTTCATAAAAAAGGAATACGGGGAGACATCTACAAGTAAAGAGATTTCATTTATTTGAATAGAACGAGCAGCCTATACTAGCTTTTTGATTATTTCTGCTTCAAGATATGAACACAGCATTTATTATGAAGACAAACCGCAGTAACGTAATGTGAGGAAATTGTGACGTTTACCCGTTTCGTCGAGTCTCATGATGTCATCGCGTAGGTTGGTTCCACCTGTGGTTGCCATTACCTTGACTCCACCCATGTGTTTGCTGACCTGGATACATATTTGGCTTACTTGCAGAGCCAGTTCTCTGGTGGGCACTATGACCACAGCTGGAACAACAGAGAAACACTCATGTGATGGAGCACACATTTGTTTTCTCCAAACCTGAGCCAGCATGAACAAAGCTTTTTAGAACCATTAAAACAAATCCAGTCACAACAACTAGGAGGTACAAACTGCGAGGAAGCTTCACACACAAGGTTGCAAAGACACCTTGATTAGAGCTTTTACTTAGGTGTGATATACAGTGCCAAGAGAAAGTACTTTTACACAGTGGATGATCATTCAACTAATTTACTATTACTCAATTTAAAAGGTCCAATATGTAATATATTTACTGTAATAAATCCAAGTGTGACCCCAATGCGTCAGATGTTAAGGAAACATGCTAAGTTGAAATACTATCTTTTCTGACAACAATGCTAATGTCAGTATTTTCTCCTTTTGAAATTTCCGTTCCGTGACGGAATTTCTGTTTGTGTTTCGGCCTGTGTGTTGTCAACTGCCCAGTTTGACAGCCAGGCCTGGTTGCCAGATATACCTTTAAAAACATAAACCCAGCGCGCTACAGCTGTAACGTTAGCCACGAAAGCAGCAAAAACGGGATCAACGGAGATGTATTCTAACCGAACTAAAAAACAAAAAAAACTGCATGTTTCTAACAGTCGCGTGACCAGAGACGTTACAAACTCCGGGTAAATATTGGAGATGTATTTGAAAGATGGAGACAGCTTAGAGCCCAAAAGGACGCGTTGGCTAATTTCCTCCTGAACAGCTAAGCATTAGGTTCAGGCTAATTTATCATGGCTACTAGGGACGGGCATTTTATGGCATTTAAACATTTGTGTACTCAGATTGAATTATATAGCTGGAGTACCCGAGTTGGTTACTCGCACTAAAAATTGAGACACAGCCAGTAAAGTGATCCCAACTGGTCCTGGCTAACGCAGCCATGCTAACCCTGCTAACTGCTAACGTTAGCAGAGGACCAGGCAAGCGGGCCACGGCTGTTTACAACGTGTAGCCTGTTCAGCGGCTGTAGCCGATAACGGTGAGTTATTTGAAGCCAAGAGAGGGGGGCTGTAAATCAGGAAGAGAGGACTGTGAGTTTGCAGTGTTAGGCATTGTTGCCGTAATTCTAAGCCAATAAAGTGTGTTCAGTCGGGTGGAAAAGGACGGCAAGGTAGTGGTATATTTAGCGGTTCATACCGTAGCTAATTCTAAGCCGAGGAAGTGCGTCTGTCTGGCGCGTGGAAAGGGCGGTGAGGTTGTGGTGTTTTTAGCAGTTTGTATCGCAATTCTAAGCCGAGGAAGTGAGTCTGTCAGTTGGGTACAGAGCTCTGCGTGAGCACGGGCTTTTGTGACTGTCAACATAGCCAGCATCTAACGTTAGCTACTCCGCTGTGCTGTGAAGTAATGTCTGGCTATGTGAGACAAGCGGCTAGCAACATTGTTGGATGCGCCGGTCTCAGCCTGGCAACCAACGTGAACTTCGAGTCTGGGGAGGAGGAGGGGGGGGAAAGACGACTCTCTCCAGTATTTTGAATTTGTACTGCAGTAACTATTTTAAATATTGCACCTTTAAATATATACACTCATTTAAATATATACACTCATCTCCAACTAACATTTATTTGAATTATCAAATGATCTTGAGATTAAATTTACTATCTAACCGGGGTTATAAAAAAAAAAAAAAAAAAAAAAAAAAAAACAACAAGCAAATATTCACATTTTAAAAGCTGGAACCTCAAACTGTTTGCTTGAAAATGACGAGTGACTGATTAAGATTACATCTGACATTTTGACATTTACTGTAGGAGAAAATGAGATTTCTCTCACCTTGTATGCAGTCCCTCTTCAGGTCAATGCGTTCAAGTAAGGGAATGAGGTAGGCTCCACTCTTTCCCGTGCCATTCTTAGCTCTGGCCAAGATATCCCTTCCTGACAGTGCAATGGGAATGCTTTCCTCCTGTGCAAAAAGTAGTAAAAGATTCATACTTGACACTACTTTTTAATGCAGTCAGTGTATTTTTGGCACATACCAAATTATGTCTGCTCTAACAAAATATATTCCAACATTCAATTCAAAGGTTTGGTCACTATTAAATAACATTCTACATGTTATTTAACTTTATGAAAAAAAAAATAGTAACCGTCCCAGGTCATTGGCCCACTAATATCCCATTCAGGCCGCTCAGCAATGCAGGTTAAACCCTGTTAGGGGGCCTGTCTGAATGGGTCAGATGAGGAGAACTCAAGGGATAATCAAAGTCTGGGAACCATGAATGTACAAAACGTCATGGCAATCAATCCAACAGCTTTTGAGATAACAGGACCAAAGTGGTGGACCGACCAACATTGCCATGCCACTATAGTAATAATAGTTTATATAAAATAGTAATCCGCTTTTTTTTGCTGCCTCACCAGAGTCTGACCTAGGACCGAACCCCCCCCAAAAAAAATAAAAAATAAAAATCAATCCCATAAAAACCCTGTACACTATATTTCAATTAGTCATTTAATGACAGAGAATCAGAGTGTGACCAATACAATTGGAATTCCTTATTTTAATTAAGGAAAAGGTATCAAAGAAAATGTTGGCAACGTGTCAAAGTCGTGTTAACAGAATGACTGCCAGGATTTTCCAAACACACCAAAACTCTATAATTATGAAAACATGCACTTCCTTAAGCAAGACACCTTCTCGTCCAGCTGCCAAAAGAGATCAAATCAGAGTTGTGTCTGAAGGTACCTGAATTGGAGATGGCTTCTCCCAGCCCATCTCAAAGATTCCCATCAGCAGCTCCCTCTTTAGGCAATAATCTTCAAACTCGTTGCCTTTAGTTGCAGTCACATCCTGTAATCATAGAATTATATACTTCATTAGCATTTGGTTAACAAGATGTATATCATGGGTTTGTAAACTAATGGATTATGCCCAACTGATAATGGAAAGGAAGAAAGTTTAAAAAAAAAAAAAAAAAAAAAAAAAAAAAAAAGGTTGTCTAAAGTGTCAACCAATTTCAGAAATTCCCAAAGAAAACTGCTTTTCTTTAAACTAATCGACCGTTAGTAGCCCTCTCATTAGCTACAGAACGAATATAGAAATAAAAAAGGTAACTAAAATCTGTCAGTCATGTAGCAAATTCATATTAGATCCTGAGTAGAAGAAACATTAAGAACACTAAATCGGACCACTGCAACAATTCCAATAAAAGACAAACCTATAAAAAGGTTTTTAATAGCATGACTGTGTAAAACGGTGGCATGCAATTATGTGCTTTATTAAAAGTACTCAATACCCATAGCTAAGAACCCAGGCATAACAGCAACTGTATGGTTACCACATAATAGTTGACAATGCATGTATATGACATGGCATTATTTTTATAAGGAGCAAAAGTTGTATGAGTCAGACCTTGTTCATGGTAATAGTAAAATAGTATGAAATGAAATTCCTACTCTTCATAACAATAGCTAGGCTTAGGAGGATTTGCTAGCATGGCTGGAAAGCCAACAAAAACAGAACTTGCTGGGTGTTTAATGAACTTAAAGACGTTTAAAAAAGGACTGCATAACCGTGACATAACAAGCAAAGGACCTGTCAAAAAGCACAGGTAAAACCGGTATCTGTAGCTCAGAGGAAAAAAAAAAAGAACTTTCTTGTACCAACCGAAGTTTTCATTCTCATGTCTTTTGGGGGCAATTTCAAATTTTTCTTCCAGTCATCTCCAGGCCTGTGGAGGGTAAAGCACGAGTAAACAATAAGAATAACAAAATAATTTACAGTAATAATTATAGTAATAATAAAGAAAAACGTACTTGATGACAGCGTTGGTTGTAGGGACCGGAGGGGAGTTACCATTGTTGATTGTGCCTTTCATCTGATTAAGTTGCTGTAGTAGAGGGCCTCCACCTCCACCTGGTGCTCCAGCAGGCTTCACCGGGCCTCTGAGCTGTCCGTTCTGGTTGGACAAGCCCAAAATCACTGGGTTCTCTGTCCTGGCGGTACTCATGTTTACTGAGCTTTACTTTTCAGTTTCAATAGCAATGAAATCTCTTAAGTCTCGAAATGAAGTGAGCCCACTCTGCTGGGACCACTCAAAGCACAATATTGTCCTTCCCTCTTGAGACTTTAATAATTATCCAAATGTAAATGTTCAAATGGTTTTTTTTGTCTCAGCAGGTTCCTCAACAATATTGTTGTTTCTGGGACATCAAGTGTCAAAAACAAATTCCTCTCCTCTTTATAGAAAACGTCTAAGCATGGATTTCTTCAGCAAATTAGGGCTTATCATAGATGTAATCTGCCATTTTTTTTATCGAAAACCATACACCAGGAGGGCTAAGCTAGCTTTCAAGTACTGGCAGACTGTTTAGCTAGCCATCTTGTTTAGCTTCACTGAGCCGCTGCGTCCTTTCTCAAGTTTCTTCAACCCTGAAACATACGAGACACAGTCAGACACATCATACCCGACCAAAAAAAAGTAACATTACAGTTGAATGATGATATGTGGCAAAATACATGCTGTATTTAGAGGGTAGCTAGCTAGACTAATCGAGTTAATATTTAACGTTAGCGGATCAACTACTGACAGTAACGTCAGATGGCTGGCCTTACGTCAGAAGTTAGCCTACATAGCAGTGGGTCGTAACGTTAATGTTGCATGGTTAACCCTTGCTAACATGGAGACGTTGATTTGCCGTAAGTCAACCACACCAGTAGTTTCTATACAATGAAATGACCTGCCGCTTGAGAGGTCGAAAGGATAAATGTCTGAATACATGACTGACATGGAGCATTTGCTCTCTGTTGTATCCAACCAACTAGAAGGGAACAAGCTAACGTTACCCAGCTATTAACTTAGCCACGGACATCTGACTAACTAGCTAGGTTAGCTAGCACATGAAGCTTTAGCTTCACGCTAATGTTGTGCTAGTTCGGTAACGTTGAGCAACGTCACAATACCGAATTCAGATTTTTTTTTTTTAATCCAGTCAGTATGTTATACCGCTAGTGCAAATAATAATTGACACCTTTTCCAATTTTAGCAAACGAACAAGACTGGATATCCACCATTAGCTAACTAATGTCAGCTAACTCAGTTGACTCCATTGCCGTGCTAACGTCAGGTCTGCTAGCAAGCTAACAAACTTGCTAACGATGGCGAAATAACATTTACAGTTAACGCTAATTGTAAAAGTCATCACGAAATATTAGAATATCATGTATATAGTTTGGATGTACATGCATTTACCTTGGATAACTGAAATAACCGGCTTCCTACGCGTCGTACTCAATTTTTAGCTGACTACGAAAGAGTCTTGTCAACCAACCGTTCAAGATGGCTTCCACTCGTATTTGAACCCGCCCCCATCCAAGTAATCAGCTGATTTCATTTCAAATCAAGGATTTGATTTGGGATTTACCCTTTACCTACAGGGCGTCACGATGATACTTCAGACTATGTTAAATGGACATCCACTCCACATGCATCAATCGAGCCCGAGTTTTTGTCGGTCTTGTGTAACAGTTACTAACAGTGTTCTAGCTAGCTAGTTCATTCAAAAGTAACGTGATGTAGCCTACATTAATCTATCTTGATTAGTCTTGAATGTATCCTTCCTTGGAGACTATGACCTGGATGAGTGAGAAACTCCACAGACATTCATCTAACGTTACTTCCTTGGCATTAATGCAACCGTAAACTGTAATACGAACACATAATTTTAACGGACTGATCGCTTGTGTGCCTTCTACCCTGGGTCAATACACAACAATGTAGTTAGCCTTCATATCACCAAATATACTGTGCATGCCCTGCTATTTCTTTTTCTACCCAAATTAGAGATTAAAATAGCAAAGAATAAAGGTGATAGAAATATCTGACAAACCCAGAGAAAATAGTGGTTTATTTGTATTGTTGCGAGATCTCTTGTTTCTGTCCCTAGCGTTTATAGACAAATATTTTGAAAGTATTGGAATTGTATTACATAGCCTAACCTGCAGACTGCTCCATATCATAGCCTACCATAACCAGGTTTATAGGGACTACATATTACAATCAGGGTTCAGAATTCACTTTTTGTTCCCCAGCCAAAGTGGCTAGCGAATGTTTAAATTCCACAGCCACTCAATAGACCACCTACCAGCCACCTGCATATTTTACCTAGTAGATGGTGCTAATTTGGAACACTGATTACAATTGTAAAACATGTAGATTTAACAACTGAGTAGTTCTGCATTTAGAAGTGTCATGTGGATAATTGGGCATGGTTTTTGTGTATAATTTTATACTGGTGCTGCTCTCAAAAAGTAACAGCAGATTTATATACGTCAATATAGACACCATGGGTCAGATATAAAAATCTGGAATCAGTACTAAATATCCATGTCTTTATTTACCAGGGCCATAACACTGACAGCAATGTGCTCTCTTCTTCAGGAATGCCCTGTTCATGCTCACATGGCTATTCACACCTGGAATCTTCCCAGTACAGTCACAGTCTGATCTGCTGGCCATGGAGCTGCCTTGCTCATGGGTTCCTCGGTGGCTTTCCCCCCACTTGAATGTCTCCAGCGAACCAACTAGCTACAGTAGCAAACTAGACTTTCTGGTCACAAGCCTATTTCTCCAATCATCCTCCCCTCCCCTTTTGGTGATACATGTTGCAATCATAAACACATAACTGATACCAGTGGCCAAACTAAGATGATGTTTATGGTACTCTCACACCAACTTATTCTTATTGTTAGAGGATGGCAGGATGTTGCATGTTGCAGAAATGAAATGTTTAGATTTTGAATATAGGCAGTCTTGCGCAAATTGATGCCGAATTGACAATTTGCTTCAAAGATTTCGGAGTTGAGGAGCTCCATGAAGTGAGGCGACAGCCAGCAGGCGCCTGCCCCGGCCGCTAGCTCGTCGCTCGGCCAGTCATGCTCAGAGACCCCGCTGTAACCCGGAGGTCTCTCAGACCGGTCTCGTAAATAAGAGACTTTTATTTCGCCGTTGACGATTCGTTTATTTAAATGTCACAACACATGTCCATCATAAGATTCAGTGTAGGCGCTATGGTGGGGCATTCGAGGGCCGTGCCCCCCTAGCGGTCATTGATGCCCCTCCTACCACAGGCCATGGCGTGGCAAAAAATATCCCTTTTAGTTATTATTTTAATATTAAATGTGCAAACTGTAACTTAAATTAAATAAAATGAAATTAACGGGGAGAACGCATCATTTTAGTTATGCAAATGGTAAAAACAGTTTTGGGGGAGAGTAGTTAGATCTGCTTAGAAGTGGACTTTTCCTATAAGTACGTTCCTGTAACTACTTGGTCGGAATGCGGTTTAAGATGATGTTTATGGTAATCTCACACCAACTTATTCTTATTGTTAGAGGATGGCTGGATGTTGCATGCCAAACTACCCAAATAAATCGGACTAGTTCAGTACGATTGCCTGTCCTTTGTCCAATGCTACAATATACTGTAGGGTGTGGTTACTTGGACTTGCATTACTGCTCTTTCATGCTTACTATAGAAAGCCTGGTACAGTATTTAAAGCTTTGGTCCGTTTTGACTCGCAGTTTCAACCAACCCCAACGCAGAAATCAGCAAAGCAAGTATAGAAGAACCAGCACTAAGAGGAAGTAGGCTATACACACACATTTCACTACGGCAGTGTAAGATACATTCAAGTGACCAAGATTCACCCACATGGCCTTTGCAGTTACCTTTCCACTGGTAAGACATCATTAAGAATTGTTGAAGTGAATGTTAAATTGCTGTAGATGTTCTTAAAGGTCTTTGTTATACTAGCATATATAGCCGGGCACGATTTAAACAAAATCTAATTTTAGACATTCAAATGTAGCATGTGTTCCGTTTGTAATTTCTATACACTTAAAATAATGGGTGTCATTGAAAGCAACAGGATCAGTCTTACTGTGATTTAGTCTGTTGTCAAATGTCCTTTAACTGCACGTAGCTGTAATAAGTAAGCTTCCAGTAGCTGAAATGTACTGTTTAAAACAGTATAGCATAACTCCGTAACAGTTTCTCTCTGCTGCAGCATCTGGCATTTTAAAGCAAGTCATTTTAATATAACCGGCAACATGTATGTTTTTTTTTCTTCTTTTCTCTTTATGATTAAGATTAAAGTACAATATTTTTTTTAAACTTGACAACATATTTGATACACTATAGTAGCTTGAATTAACTGAACTGTAGAAATGCATCTAAACAGATGTGAGTTTGTTACATGGGTGCACACTGCTTCTTTCCTGTTGACTCACAAGGGAAATAAGCGAGGAAGAAATTCCCTAATACATCATATATGCTTGTCATGAAAGGAGAGCACTGCAGGGTGATATATTCTGTTTCTCTAATCACAGGCTTCAAGGAACTTGCGATTCATCATCGCACTGATCGATGTCAAAGGTTAAAATTATATCATTTAACGATAATGCAATTATATGTGATTATTTCTAATTTCAAATCGGTCCGATGAGTTTGTAATATGACTCAAATGTATAAACTTGTAGAGGAAGCGTTGTGATATAAGAACAGGTTGCAGTGTAGTAGTCATTATGAACTTTAGGCCCAATAGAAATGTTGAAAGTAATGGCAGCAATGATAAGATGTTAATTCTAGTTAGTTTATAGTTTATAGTTTTGGAACTTTAAAGTTTTGTTTCTTCAAACAGAATTTTTCATTTCTAAGATGGGAAACAGATATAAAATACTTTTGATGATATTAAGCTATATTCACGATACTTTTCTTATATATTATCTTTTCTAGAAGTTACATGAAAATACCAGAGTTACTGTAGCACAGAGTACATTCTGCTACTAATATGACTGCAATGCAATGAAATTCAAGAGGATGCTAAGATTATGAATGTTTGTACAACGTCACATTTGTACCCATATTTTTCTTTTATAATATAAACATATATGGATATATTTTTGCTGTTTGTCATGGTCACTGACTTAACACCATTATTAAACATGGGAGAAATGACAGTTTTAGAAGAGCTTAGTTTTTTTTGGACCAGCAGCCGTTAAAGTGACAAGTCAGGTTTTAATAGCTGTGATTTCTCCACCTGATCTAATGTTAACTTTGTTGTTGATTTGGGGGTAAAAAGTAATTAGTATTCATTTATTATTATACAGCCAAAGTAGGATATTTTGGCATATTTGCCTTAAAAACATCTCCTAGTTACGAGAAGGGGAAGTGAAAATAATCTGGCCTATATCTGCATTTCCTGCCTACAGTAATAATTTGACTGAGAATGCCACAGGGAAGAAAAAAAATACACAAATCAAAGTAGAGCTATAAGCTCATGTAATGATTCATTTTTCATTGCATAATGAACAACAGCTATTAGAATTATGCCCAAATGATTCGAGTGTACAATTGTGTATTATTCCACATTACACTAAGTTATTCTCAAACTGCGATGAGGTAACTAAAAGGAAAATGTTCCTCTTTTTATTTCACAGCTGGAAGGCACAGATTCATCAGACTACGCTTATGAAAACGTGGAAACAGCCTGTGAAGATGAGGGGACTGGCCTGCAGACCTTTAACGTCGTGTTCCAACCCTTGCTGTACAGCTTGATCTTTCTGCTGGGCGTGGCGGGGAACGGCCTGATGATAACTGTCCTCCTGAGACGTTGGCGCCTCCTGCGCATCACTGAAATCTACCTGCTGCACCTCGCCCTGGCTGACCTCATGCTCCTCTTTACCTTTCCTTTCGATGTAGTCAACAGTGCCACTGGCTGGCTGATGGGGGAGTTTCTCTGCAGGCTGATGGGCCTGATGAAAAACCTTAACTTCCGCTGTGGGAGTTTCCTCCTAGCTTGCATTGGGTTTGATCGGTATTTGGCCATCGTTCATGCTATTCCAAGTATGCAAAGTCGACGTCCCAGAACAGTGCACCTCACGTGCATTACATTATGGCTGGTGTGTTTGGGTTTATCAGTACCCAACGCTGTGTTTCTTTCTGTGAAGGAAGAAGCCAGAAATTCATCTAGGCTCTCCTGTTCCAATCATCTTTATGGAATCAATGCAAACAACTGGGTTTTGACCAATCGAGTCTTCGATCATTTGTGTTTTTTCCTTCCCCTGGCTGTCATGTGCTATTGTTACACAGCAGTGGTAGTGACTCTGTGCAACAGTCAGAAAAGCCAATCGAAGCAAGGAGCGATTCGACTGGCTTTGCTCGTCACTCTCGTCTTTTTCTTCTGTTGGCTACCCTATAATATCACCTTAATAATCGAAACTATGGTAGACCTGCGTGTTATCGTATATAAAACCTGTAGCTCGTATGTCCTACTGCGACCAGCCCTCGATGTGACCAAAAGCCTGGGTCTCTCACACTGTTGCCTGAACCCGTTCTTGTATGCCTTTGTTGGGGTGCGGTTTCGCAATGAGCTAATAAAGTTACTTTGTAAATTGGGCTGCAGCCGTGTTTGCCTACCTTTCATCAGAGCTCAGAGTCACAGTCAAGCGTCCATCTCTGATGGAGCAACCACCACCAGCACCATCCACATCTATTAAACTTGTATACAATGTCAGCTGTAACTAAAATGCCTGTGTACAACAGTATTTCATTTGTAATGATGAAAAACGTTGTTATCCGACAGTACCAATTGCTACTTTGATTGCATTTAAAAGATGTTTTATTTACCCAGTCAATAAAAAAAATGTATATTGTTGGCATCTGCTGAAATCTGTTTTTGCTTGTACTTTAGCTACTGCTAATTGGATTTAATAAAGTTTTCATATATTATACAGCAACCGTGTCTCCTTGTCAGTGGTATCAAACAACAATTGACACAATAACCCAAACTTAAACCACCATAGAGATCAGTATTATTCTATTTTTAGACTTCTATTAAAACACTGTTATACAGAACAACTGCAAACAATCACAAATTGCATCTTATATACAGCAGGTATATATTATATATATATGTATATATATAATTCATTTTGCACAACAGTTTGGTAGTTGGAGAAAATAAATCAATGATATTAAAACAAATAGAAATTTGAGGCACTCCTCTCCTGACTGCCACTCTGTTTCCACAACAAATACACACATCTTTGAAATATACATATTTTACAGTATTTTAGGAAATGGCTTCTGATTTGTTATTGAACTTTGTTACAGTGCTTTTAGATGTTCAATTTTTTTGAATCAGTTGAAATTCAAAATTTGGAGAGTATCACTGATTTATTGTTTTTACAGTTCCTCTTTTCAAATAACTGGAAGAATAACATTAAAGAAAATATTTGGACACAATGGGAAGGTAACCTAGTGGACACATTTCTTTTTTTCTTTTTTCTTTTTTTAACAGTTTATGTGAGCTGCATCAGAATGGCATATTGGCCATACCCCCGGGGCCATAGCCAATCGGACTGTCCAGAGACATTCCCCGCTGTCTGAGAGACTGGGGGCCCATCATACCAGACTGTTGGTGGGAAGGGCCCATCATGGGACCCTGAGGGGACATTAGAGGACCCTGGGGACCAAATGGATCCCCTGGCATTGACATGCTTCGCTGCTTAGCCTGCATCATCATAATGTTCTGCTGTGCCATCAGATTGTGTGAGTGCTGCTGGGAGGGCATCATGCCAGGGTATGGATTGGAAGGGTGGTGGAGAAGGCTGTTGGCCATCATGGCTTGCTGTTGCTGGAGTTGCTGCTGGGGCACCATGCCTGTCCTTCCCATCATATGTCCAGGCGGGCACATGGGGCCCATGCCCACGCCAGAAACCATACCCCTTGCGCCCCCCTGAGGAATGCCCATGTTTTGGCGTAATCCACCGTGTGAAGGGTGGGGTGGCAGCTGCTGTTCAGCCATCATATTCTGTAGGTTTGCTAAGTGGGGGTTGGATGAAGGGCCGCTGCTATGTGGAGGCCCAGAAGAAGACAGCTGTTTGAGGAGCTGCTGTGGAGTAGGTTGCTGGGGAAGTGGCCCCTGGTGTGGATTCTGATGGGGCTCACTCTTGGGGAAATACTGAAGAGTGCTACTGGGCTTATCGGAAGGAATGATGCGGGAGAGATCAAACTCAGGGATCCCTGAGTGAGTGGGCCGTATGACTTCGCTTAGATCCGGGCCATCCCCCATGGGCAAAGGGCCAAATGAGTCCGAGGGGTGAGAGGGGCGCTGGTGAGGATGACCTTTTCTAAGCAAGTGTAACTGCTGAGGTGGTAGAATATCTTCATTGGACTGAGAGAAGTGATGTGACATTCCTCCAATGGGCGAGTGCATGGGCCCATGCGGTGGGGGCTGGATGCGAGAAAAGCCTACCATCTGGTTCTGAGATATGGGCGAAACGTTGCAGGGCCCCATTCCGTCAGGTGCGCCTCCTCCCATCATGGCAGAATTCATGGCAGGCATGCCCATGTGGTTTGGGGAAGAAAGCACGGGTCCTGAGGCGTCATGGGGCAGGTGTTGGTGACCTTGGCTTACAATAGCCATGGGGCTTTGTGGATCACTGTGGGGGCCGATGGAGCCCTGGGAGACGAGTATCTGCGAGGTCTGGGGGGTCCCCATGTTTCCTGATGATGAAACGCACACTGTTAACATTTGAAAATGGAATGACCTTTTTCTCAACCAATTATACTTATGAAAAATTAACATCATACTCATCATAGCATCATTCAATCATATTTTTCAGCAGCACTACTATATAATATGAGGGTTGAGGCTGAGGAATCCATGCACATGACTGGGTTTTGACCAATAGAGTCTTAGATCATTTGTGTTTTTTCCTTCCTCTGGCTGTCATGTGCTATTGTTATACAGCAGCGGGACTGACTTTGTGCAACAGTCAAAAAAGCCAAATCAAAGCTAGGAGCGATTTGACCGGCTTAACTTGTCAATTTCATATTTGTCTTCTGTTGGCTACCGTATAATATCACCTACCAACGTTTTTTTAATAGGAAAAACATAAAAAAAGAAAGAAAACATAGATCTTAAGGCCTGCCCTTTACACACTATGGACGTTTTTTTTGTGTGAGATTAATTTGCATGTCAATATATTTTCACTGTATATTGTTTTTCTCAAGAGTACTTTCACACAGACCGTGAATATTACGCGGCGATAAAGCAATGTCATTTCTTTTGAAATTAAGTCAATTTTTCGAGCTATCGCACCGCAAATAAAGACATCAACCAATCACGCTGCGTTGTTTCCTTATGAGGATCATAATAGGCTGTATGTGGGCTGTATAGATGGCACTCTACAGTCTGTGGCTACACTGCGTAACTGTTCACCATAGGGAATTAAATTCACTCAGAGTATTTGGCTAAAAGGAAACTCGATGAAATAGCTTACAGTAGCTTAGCGTTAGCTTTTCCTGCTTCGGCTTCTCGACCGTATATTGCTTTTTGTATAACTATCATATATTAATGTGAAAAAGTAAAATTAAAAACTGTTAAAAAAAAAACAACAGCAAAAGAAAACCTGTCCCAACAGCATGGTAGATTAGCTGGCGTGAGGCGTGAATATAGGAACATTTTAATGAACAGCTGTTGCGAATTCACATCGCTGCCAGTATGAATAGTTTTGATGCGATTATTTAGCATTTTCTTGTTGTTTATTCGTCACGCCCCCAGTGTGTAAGGCTTTAAGAATTGAGACACTTTATTTATTAATTCAGTCAGTCAATCTTTCTCTGATGGCCTGGCCGTTTCTACAAAAGGTCACACTGAACCAGGGCTATTCTACTGCTTCCTCTCTACACACTGCCGAACTGTATGAGGTGTTTTCTGTCAGTGTCACAATGTGTCCCTGTTTCATACCTCCAATGCTGACACCAGACAGAAGAGGTCGATCTGGCAGCATCTCATCATCCGAAGTGGCAATTGTTTTGATTGCGTCGTGGTAGAGAGGAGTTGAACTGGGCATGGCATACTTTGACATCTGAGACATGATGAGCGATAAAGGGTTCTGGGTTGGAGGGTTATCAGGAGAGGAAGTGAATGGCATACTAGGATTCATAGAGCCTGGCTGGCTAATGGGCGTAGAGTTGGAACTCCTGGGGGGAAGTGATTGGCCTGTAAAGAACGTTAAAAAAAGAATGGATTAATGTCACAGCAATACAAGGAGGCGCATTAACGATGATCCAACGTCATCTTGGATTTTGAGTGTACCTGTCTCAGTGGAACTACTTCCTCCATTGCCCACTACCTTCCCACTGGTTGGACCGCCGGGACTTGGAAGAGCCGTTTTAGGAGATGCCCACCCTGGGGAGCCCGCAGCCATAGCAGGGGACTTGAGTTGTCCAGGAGAGGCAGACGGAGAGTGCAAGCCAAGGTTGGAAGACCCCATTATCTGGGGAGACTTCATGGAAGTAGAAGGAGTCCCAGTGACAGACGCCGGGGGAAGAGTGGGGTGATGCCCTGCAGAGGAGATCTGTGAGGGGGACTTCAGTCCTGGGGCAGAGGGGGAAGGTAGAAGAGGAGATGGCTCTTGGTTGAGGGATGGAGACTTGAGCTGATGAGGACGAGGTACTGAAGGAGAGGTCAGGGGGTTAACATTGATTGCTAGGTCAGAGGGGTGCCTGGGACCGAGGTCTACTCCCCTGAGGCCTCCGGTCATCGGCATATGACTAAGCCGCGATGTACCTCCCATTGGATTATGGCCTTGCTGATCAGGCCCAAACATCTCCGGGCCAGGTTGTTGGAGATAGGGCCCTTCCACCTGTCCTCCAGAGAAGGGACCATGATTGGGAAACTGGAAGGGGCCATCAGGTCCTGAAATCATTCCCTTATTTCCTCCTCTTCCATTCTGTGAAGCCCTGATTCGTGAAATCTCTCCAGGGCCAAACATCTCACCTAAAGGCCCCCCTCCTGCAGGACCTCCTCTGAGCTTCTGAGATAGCATCATCTGCTGATGTTGCTGAACGTTCATCTGTGGGTTCATGTTCATTGTGAGGCTGCTCCCCAGAGGAGAGTCCACCAGGTCTCTCATCTGAGGACCCCCACCAGGAGAGCCCATCATCTCCCGTGAACCAGGAAAGTCCATAGGATCACCTCGAGAAGAGGGTGGACCCCGGCCCATTCCCAAATTGTGAAAGTCTAGGCCCCCGGGATGATCCATTATTCTCGACCCCAGGTTGCCCTGTTGCTGCTGTTTAGCTAATCTGTCAAGTTCGTACCTGGGAAGCCCCTGCATCTGCCGTTTCTCCATGAGGCGAAACATTTCCTCTTGTGTTATCATATGTTCTGGCTCGCCTTGCAAGTGCTGCGGAGGTCCACCAGGGTAGCAGCCATGAAAGGGACCTCCACCACCTATGTTGTTGGGCATCTCATCGAGCCAAATCATCCCCGGCCTGGTGGGCCTTTGCGGTCCTAGACCCTCCATTGATAAAACTCCCACTTTGCTGCCAGGAAAACTGCCTCCCCCAGGTGGCCCTCTCTGCATCTGTCCCAGGAACCTTGGGCCGCGGGGTCCCTCTTGGTGCATGTCTATCATTCGTGCATTCCCACCCATTCCTCCTCCCATCATATTGCCAGGACCCCACTGCTGGTCTCCGGGCTTGCTGTGGTAGGGAGGAGGGGGTCCTCTCATCATCATGGGACCTCCGTGCATGCCGATCTCCGTCATCATTCTAAAGTGCTGCGGATGTGTGGGGGGTTGTATGTCCTGTTGCCGTCTCTTCTCTTGGTAGTATTCTTCTTGGAGTTTCCTCCACGCCATTTGCTCTGGGGTCAGCCCTTCTGGTCCAAGTAACGGACCCATGTCGACCCCGGGTGAAGAGAGCTGGTGATGTGGGTGTTGTGGTAGGTTATGGTGAGAGTCCATGTGAGGGCTGTCAAGGGCAGGTCCGGCAAGGGACTGCGTTTGAGAAATGATGGACTGGAGGGGTTCTTCGTATTTCTTCATTCCTCCCATCGGAGCCAAGGCTGACGATAGCATATTACCACTACTGCAATTTCCAGAGCTATTAGTACCATTGTCACGTTCCTCGAGAACACTGCTCCTATCACTGTTGTTGTTATTATTTAGGTTGGAGGGGTTATTACTAGCACTGTTGTTGGAGCCTCCTGTGTCTCCCGGACCTGCCCCACTGCGGAGAAGCAGCCTCTCTATGTCTCTCAGAGTCTGCAAGGAACGCTCCCTGTGTTCCAGCTGTTCTTTGGAAAGACCATCCATGTTCCCTGGGCCACTCCTCTGGCCTGTGTCACACTGTAGGTGTGCAGAAAGGATGGAGGGACTCCCCGAGGGAGAAACAGCAGCAACTGGAAGAGACATACCCCCTGCACCCTCTGCATCTCCAGTTCCTGGGACTGGGCCTGCGGGTGTGGCCGTGCTCCCTCCCTCTGACCTATGGGCGACGATGATGTTATTGCTGGAGGCTCCGCCAGGTCTGGTCTGAGGGGATTCATTATCGGAGTGTCCTGCTGATGACGGTGTCCCTGCAGGGTGCAGTGGGCCTCGAACACCTGCAGAGGCTGGGCGCGGAGTTCCACTTTGGGATTTAGGGGTGCCTGTGGGTGGAGAGCTGCTGGAGTTTACCTTATCAGATAGGTTAGGAAGCTTCCCTGATGGGTGGCCCTGTGGCAGACAAAAAGGGGTGGGGGGGAAGAAACAATTACATTAGTTATTTCCAGTAGTAGTAGTAGTTGTAGTTATTATATAGTATATAAACTATCAGTGTTGGGTGTAACGCGTTACTTTGTAAGTAACGTAGCTACTTTTTAGGGTAAAAATTAGTGTAACGCGCTACTACTGAAAATTTGGTAACGAAACGTAGTTCCTTTTTCAATTTGGCGCAACATTACTTTTCCCAGGGACAGATTTGACAGCGACGCTGCCTTCGCAGCTGCGCGCTCACAAGCTCCACATGGGACGTGACAGAGGCTGGTAGCAGAGCAATCATGGCAAGCGAGAAGCAGCCAACGCTAACTTTTGAGAGCGTTTTAAGCTTTGTCGGCTTTTTGCTAGACGGCGCTCTGAGCCAGGCAGACACAAAGCTGACAGCCTCACAGATGGATGCGGTGGAGACCGGCTCATACATACACGCAGCGGACCGCTGTGGACTTGTGTCGGTTGCACGGACACGCAAGGATTTCCAGAAAAGAGGCTGCATGTGTCTACGACAATGCACGAACCATCGTGGCTGCGCGACCAGTACAAGTCGATACAGACATTACATAGTATACACTAACACCGTGTAACGCCGATGACCTGCTGATGTGCATTCAACCCGCGCTGGACTCATTCATAATGAATCAGCCGTCACTCTGCGAGTAGAGAATCCAGTCTGCAGTGTAGTTCAGACACTTCACTGATAAAATAGAGATTGGCTTTATGGTCAAAGACAGTTTTTGTATAATTAACTTCAGTCTCTGCTAGAGACCCCTGCTTTTAAAAGTAACGTAAAAGTAACGAGTAAGTAAAAAGTTACTTTCCATAGGTGGTAACTAAGTAAAGTAACGGATTACTCTTTTAAGAAGTAACGAGTAACAAGCAAACACTACTTTTTAAAAGTAACTTCCCCAACACTAAACTATACACCTGCACATTGCACAGACTATATTATTTTTTTTGCACATTCTGCCTCTTTTTTCTTATGTTAAACAGACATTTTGTCTATATCTTGTTTTCTGTATTTATTGTTTATTTTACACTACCGGTCAAATGTTTGGGGTCACTTATAAATTTCCATTCCACTCCATTCCAGACAGAATACCAGTTGAGATCAGTTGCATTGTTTTTTTAACCAGAGCAGCAGTTTTCAGATTACATTATGTGCTTACATAATTGCCAAAGGGTTCTCGACTGTTGTAGACGGAAGTGGCTGAAGAAATGTTTGAAATTCCATGCTTTTTGGTCTAAACGTCATACCCAAATTAAAAGTGGTACAGCTCCCATATACTTTGACACTCTGGGGTGAGCCTGATATCATTGGAAAGGTGACTGATGTGGGTGTTTGTGTATTTGAGAAGTGTTGTATTTTGTAGTTTTTTGGCTTGTTTCTTTGCACTTTTAAATGGAAATAAAAAAAACAGACATATCTGTAGAAAAGAAATCATATAAAATCCATTTTTGAGTCTTTTGGCTTCTGGGTTTTTTCTGTAGTAAGCTGAGACATGTGGCTAATGCCCTGTGTTGTCTGTCACCTGTCAGATGTGTTTACAGCAGTGTTTTCTAATCATTTTACAGATGTATGACTTGGACGGAAATAAAAAAACCTCCATTCTAGCCTCTGTAACTCTGTGTCAGTAAGAAGCCTAGAATCACCCTGAAACTTTTAACAAAAACTTGAGAGTGTTACCTTTCCAATGATATCAGGCTCACCCCAGAGTGTCAAAGTATATGGGAGCTGTACCACCTTTAATTTGGGTATGACGTTTAGACCAAAAAGCATGGAATTTCAAGGGTTTCTTCAGCCACTTCTGTCTACAACAGTCGAGAACCCTTTGGCAATTATGTAAGCACATAATGTAATCTGAAAACTGCTGCCCTGATCTCAGCTGGTATTCTGTCTGGAATGGAGTGGAATGGACATTTCTAAGTGACCCCAAACTTTTGACCGGTAGTGTATATTAATGTTCACTTTCTCGGATTACTGATTTTGATATTGTCTATTATTGTTCATTTGCCAAAACAACACATAGTGCACTCCAGTTTCTCAATTTGTTCTACAAGCATTCACAGCAGCCATAACAACTGCTAATGGAAACAGGAACAAGGAGGTTTCTCGGACGAAAATAGCTTAACAAATTAACCTCCCCACATACTTTGCATCTGTGGCCTTTACTGTGCAAAAACACTTTTACTTCCTCGTGGTTTAACACAAACTTTTGTTTACTTTGCCACTGAGCTGTGGATGTCTGACCTGCTCCAACTTGGTGCGTGAAACATTTTGCTGGTGAAAGAGAAGGATGGAATCGGTCTGTCCTTTCAATACTGCATCTGCAGCACTGTCAAACAGAAAGAGCAATGCTATAATTAAACTGTTCAATCAGTTGCATCATTCAGTGTTAAAAATAAAAACAAATGGGTTGGTTGATAAGACAAAGAAAATTCAGACATCTCCACTTCTGATGTGAAGGATCACCTGCATGTCGGGCCTGCAAACAGTTCTCACCTGTTGGCTAGGCTGGTTGTGAAAACATACACCACTTGCTGTGAAGGCTGAGGAGGAGGCTCCGTCTTCAGCCCTGGTCCCACTCCACATCCCATGATGGGACCCGCAGGTTCAGACACGGGCCCTGCAGACAGGCGATCAGAGAGCCCTTGGATAGGAGCTGCCAGCCCACGCTCTCCTGAGGAAAATCAGCAGCACGCGGTTTTCATTTGACTACAGTGGTATCCTGGTTTATCACTGTAATACCAGTACAGCCGTTTGGCTACAACACTTAAACACTAGATGGAGCTAAAACACATGTAAAGTCCACTCAGTGGAAAGGAATAGTACAGTACTCCAAAAGGACATCCTCTTCCTGTCAGTGTGTGTGCAGGATCTGAAAACGGCTCCAATTAATGGCTTTAACCCGTTGTTTTCAGAGACAATAACATTGAGACGGGGGCAGGGCATTACTACGTGGAATTCACGTGGCCATCAAAGTTGTGGTCCCACTGACACTATTGTCAGTGAGGACTGTGCTACATTCAGACAACAGCAACTGGCAATGTGTTTCCCCCTCTGTGGAGACAGACGGACTCACGGTGGGTCGCAGTGTGTGGCTTGTCTTCGTCCTCCTCTGTGTCAGGTCCAGAGCACCATTCATCTCCGCTATATGGCTGTTTCTTCTCCAGAACACAGCGCCGCTTACTGCGCATTACACCCTCTAGAGGATATCACACACACACACACACACACACACACACACACACACATCAACACTTAAACAACTATCATAGTATCGTCCCTTTAAAGCAGTGTTTTTCAGATGGGGGAACGTGTACCCCCATCAAAGTGACACAGGGGTACTTTGGAGTACTGCAGGGGGTACGTGAAATTTTGTGGGTCAAAAATATGTCCTGCATAATTCCTAAAATAATTATTATACTATGATAATGAATGCTTTAAGTGATGGATTCTAGCCTCTTTATATAGACCTTTTTTTTTTTTTTTTTAACCTAAAACGGGGTACTTGGCTTAAAAAAAAAAAAATTCAAAAGGGGTACAATATTGAAAAATGTTTGAGAAACACTGCTTTAAAAGGGTATCACCAATGCTATTTTGTTGTAATCATTCCACCACTTATGGTCTTAACCCACCACTGTATTTTACACAGCCAGAAGATAATGTACTACTATCTGTTCTAATGCATTTTGTTTTACTTGCTGGAAGTTATAGAATCTACAGCTGCTTTGACAAATGTAACAAATCACTTTAAATGTTAACAGGATGTCAAATGGCAGAATCACCTTAAACCTGTGCTCTTTGTGCCTGTGCAAAAAGTGAGTATACTGGTGTTTTTCCATTACATGGTACCTGCTCAACTCGCCTCGACTCTACTCGCCTTTTTTTGTTTTTCCATTACGAAAAAAAGTCCCTGGTACCTGCTAACAGGTACTTTTTTTAGTACCAGGTTCCAAGCGAGTTGAGCCGATACCAAAAGGTGACGTGAAAATCTGCAGACTACTGATTGGTCAGAGAGAATCATCACTAATCACCACGTCATCATTGCTAGCGACAGACGGGGCTGTCCTGAACAAAACCGCCATTTTTAAATAGTTTAGCCAGCGGTGGGTTTTTTTGCTGCCTCCAGCTTCTTTTGAAACAAAATGTGTCTTCTGGCAAACAGCCACATGCTGAGAATCAAAAACGACACACCTTAGACGTTCTGTGTGTCACGGCAGTTTCCTGCGGCGTCGCAATGACGACCAGCCACGCTCGCCTCAGGCACGAGGCGGTACTAAATCTGCAATGGAAAATGGAGGACGGGGCACCGCGGCCGAGCCGAGCTGAGTAGAGCAGGTACCACGTAGGGGAAAAACACCATACACGGAAATAGCCTGAGCTGACTTGTAAACATATTTTCTTAGATTAACTAAACATTTCACATGTGAATGATCAAAAATACTCATGAAACACTGCAATCATTTGCAGTTCTGCTCGTCTCCGTATTGTTTCTTTTCTTCTCGCAACAAAATGCCATGCACGCTACACACATCTGCTATAGATGCAATGTTTTGAGAAGCGTGAGCCTTCCTCACATGGTGTCATTATGATTTTGTGGATGCACAAGCTGCTCTGCGCCAATGGGTGCAAACAGCTGCAAGAAATACGTAGCGACATTAACTGCCAGAGGGTGACCTGAAGAAGGAGAGTCAGAACCAACGTCTGACAGCAAATACTACTGTGGGGTTTGGACTCCAAATGGTGACAGGAAAGAAAAGTGGTCACGTATTTAGAGAAGCTCTGTAAACAAGTCAGTGACGATTTCTCAAGTTCATTAATCAACATCTTACTGACTTTGTGGCAAAAAAAAACAAAAACCTATACCTTCCAACAAACACATCAGATGAGCGTGGCTAACCGCAGACTTAAAAGACGTGTGGATGTACAGTAAGGAAGGAAGTGTGCAGTGACAATACACAGAAAAGGACAGCAGAGGGGGGGCTGCTACCTTGACACAGAGAGGCAGCATGAAAGAGCTCATTTCTTCTTCTGTGAATGTTGTTGTTACCAGCAGTCACTGGTTTATATCTTAAAAGGAACGTGTGTGGGTCAAATGGGATTTACCCTAAAATGACCCAGCCTATCTTTCACTGTTTCCCTCATTCAGCGTCTGTCGCTTTTTATGTTGGAACCACACCTCTCACTCGGAGTGTATCAAAGTGTGTGTGTGTGTGTGTGTGTGTGTGTGTGTGTGTGTGTGCAGGAAGCCCAGATGAGTTTCACAAAATCACATTGTCATCTGCAGTCAAACGCTCACGTAAACACACAAACCCTTAAACCAGCAACAGCAGTGGAAGAAACAAACACTATGTGGGCTCTCCCAGTGGCGTAAATGGCATGACTTTTTTTTTTTTTTTTTACTTTGCTCTTGTAAAGATATGCTACTTAACAAAAAACAAACTTGATAAGTTTTGGAAAATGTGTTTTTTTGTTTTTTTTTCTTGGAGCATAACAACACAAAATAATGGACGGATCTGAATGCTAATAGGGCTGTGTGTTTTTACTTTCATTTTTTTCAATTTATTTTTCCTTACTCTCTTATTGTTATATGCGTGTTAAACGCAATTGTTCAGGTTGTGTTTGTTTGTCGATGTTATTCTACTTATTGTCTCCCTTCTTGACAGAGAGACAAGACAAAAAAAAAAAAGTGTATGTATGTATATATATATAATCAACAGCAAACAAATGCAAATCGAACACGTTACACTGAACCACATGAGCTTAAAGATTTACCAAGACACTCACAAAAAGAGCTCACTCACTGCTTTAATAACAAGCTCACCAGGCTCACTAGCTTCTCACAGCCTCGTGACTGGTCTTGCCCTCCGAGCACTACAGAAAGCCCAGATGCTGTTTCATGTGAGAAGTGTCACTGCAGCGCGGGCATGGCACAAACTATCAAAAGCCAGGGGGAAATTCTGACGCGTCGCTGAAAGGTCAGGGCATTTCAGCTAGAGAGAAAACAAGTTATTCTGCCCTCTCAGTCCTTGCGTTCACTTCCTGCTGTGGAGGAGGTGAATGCATGTAATCTGGTATTTCGGGTAAAGATTTGACTGATAGGAAGGTAAAGGAAGTGAACTTCTGTATACTTAGAATAGAGACACAGTGTCTACATGTCCCAGACGCTGACCCCGTTGCGTCTGTGCGTGCGTGTGCCTTACCTCCTTTGGCATCTGCCTCCAGGACTGGAGGAACGGCATTTCTGGATTCACCAGAGTCGATGGAGACGCTCCGCTCCCGCTTGGATTTGTTTTTCAACATCCCTCCGACGCCGCTCGTCAATTGGCTGACAGCCTTCAGCCCAGGGTTGCCGGGAGAAACCTGGTTGGTTTTGACTCCATGGCTCCCGGCACCGACACCCTTTGGACCCAGGTGGCCAGTGGCTCCCTGCTGCTGCTGCTGCTGAGCCTGCGGGGTCACACTGGCTATTTGGGATCGGCCGTCGCTGGTGACCTGCTTGCCATGATTGGCCAGTTTATTGTCCGTGTGCATTTGACTGGCTGGTGATTAAGGTGGAGGTCTGGTATGGAGAAAAGCTGTCTGTCAGTGGTGCTCACATTGCTTCCAGGCGACACTGATGGAGAGAAGAAAAATCAGGTGCATCAGTGTTACAGACTACATTTCTGCAATTGGCCCAACAGTTAAAAGATACATTCAGATTATTTCTCCATAAGGACTGATCTGGGAGTAATACAATCTGACCACTGCACAACGAGCAATTTGGAAATCAACTTGTGCAATGAACACATCGCGAAAGGCTGAAACATATCGCGATGGACACTCAGAGATTTTTTGTGTTGGTTGAAAGAAATGTAAAATGTAAAATGTAACTGTCATTCTTTTTTTTTTTTTTTTTAGTGCTGCCATTTATATTCAATTCAATGTTCAATTTGTTCAATAAAAGAATGTTGGACATGATTTCCTTTGATTTGTTTTAAATTCAACAAGCAATTTGTTGTCTTTCAGCAGAATACTGTAAGCAGCAGAACGGAGTACATTTTAATATCCGTTTTAACAACATTATGGCATATTTTCCTCGTAGCGTGCAGCCCTATATTGTGCCTATTCTGAGTGGATGATGGACAGCGGGTTCCAGGTTAGGCCTTTAGAGCAAACTTTTCAGCCTGTTCACTCACCTCATCTCAACCAGACGCTCAACTGACACATTGCCATGCTGCTCTCCTGGATGCTTCACCGACCACACATGGACCTGGGGGACAACGAGAGAGGAATATCATCAGTGGAGCTAGATGGCAACCTTTACAGTCAGCGCTATATGTCAGTGTGTGTGTGTGTGTGTGTGTGTGTGTGTGTGTGTGTGTGTGTGTGTGTGTGTGTGTGTGTGTGTGTGCGTGTGTGTGTGTGTGTGTGTGCGTGCGTGCGTGTGTGCGTGCGTGTGTGTGTGTGTGTGTGTGTGTGTGTGTGCGTGTGCCCTCAGCATGTGGCTCAACGTCAACTCCATCAGCAAAGACTGAAGAAAGACAGAAGAGTGATAAGAGAGGCAAGGCCAAAGAGACACTGGGAGGTGACTGTTCCTTTAAGGGGCCGAGAGCAAAGAGTTTGAGCTGGGGGAGGGACCTGCAGCTCTGAAGAACCAAACACTTTGCAAACCACAAAAACTCCACCACACCTTCCGCAACACTGTCTGTAGCAATACCTGTGTCTCTCGCTCCCTCTCTCTCTCTCTCTCTCTCTCCCTTCCTCACTCACTCAGTATCACACAAGAGTGTATACACACGCAGGCAAAAACACATTACCTGCTTATTACAGATTTTAGTTTAGGCCCTTTTTATTTTAGTCAGTGGTGTAACTAACTAACTACATTTACTCAAGTACTGCACTAAAGTACAATTTTGAGATATTTGTACTTTACTTAAAAGGTCCTATGACATGCTGCTTTTTGGATGCTTTTATATAGACCTTAGACTAGCCTTTTCACCTTTGCTGGCTAGGCGACTCATCCTTTGGCACTGGAAATCAGCTAACCCACTGCCATTTGGATGCTGGGTGACCGATGTTATGGCACATCTTAAATTAGAAAGAATGAGATGCTCCCTTGGGGGCTCAGATAAGAAATTTAAAAAAGTGTGGCAGCCCTTTTTAGAACATATAGAAAGTAATTTCAGACCTAGAATATAAATGTATATCTATGCCCTGCATCCCCCCCCCCCTTTTATGTTTTCTTCCTCCTCTCAATATGCCTTATTTCATAATTTCTTTGTTGTCATGCATTTTATTTTTCACATCTAATGTAATGTATATTGCAACATATGTCAATATTGGTTTTCCATTACTTAAAATGTTGGCAATGTAAATATTGCTTGGAAACCTGTGAAAAAACCCAATAAAGATAATTTCAATAATAATTATATAGGCCTTAGTGGTCCCCTAATACTGTGTGTACTGCGTTGACCAACTGCCATGCTTCGCTTGTTTTCAAGCCATGATGTCTCTCTCTTTCTCATGGGCGGGCCACATTCTCTGGGCGGGAAAAGCAGAGAAAGGGGAGGTAACCTTTCCCCTTATGACGTCATAAGGAGAAGATTCCAGATCGGCCCATCTGAGCTTTCATTTTCTCAAAGGCAGAGCAGGATACCCAGGGCTCGGTTTACATCTATCGCCATTTCTAGCCACTGGGGGACCATAGGCAGACTAGGGGAACTCATATTAATGTTAAAAAAAGGGGGAAAGAGGGAAATATTGTACTTTTTAGTCCACTACATTCATTTGATTAATTGAGTTACTACTTACTTGGATTCACATGATTAATACACAATATGATAAACAAATGAGATATTATATGTTATTATTATAGATAAGGCAATTAGAATTTACCAGCCTTTACCTGCTCCAACATTAAAATCATACGTGCATTAATCCATCAAATTACAGATTCTAATCCAATAATATAACATACATTATTCTGAAAAGAGACATTCTGCATAATGAGTATGTTTACTTTTGATACTTTAAGTATATTTTTTATTCCAATACTTTTACAGAGTATTTCGACTCTATGGTATTACTACTTCTACTCGAGTAAAATTATCTTCTTCCAGCTCAGACCTGAGAGCCCAGATGGAGCCTCAGCTCTCACATCTCTTCTAGCTGAACTGGTAATGTTAGGGCTGGGCAATATATCGATATTATAATATAAATATCCATATATATGCGACTAGATATCGTCTTAGATTTTGGATATTGTAATATCGTATGTAACACAAGTGTTGTCTTTTCCTGCTTTAAAGGCTGCATTACAGTAAAATGATGTCATTTTCTGAACTCACCAGACTGTTCCAGCTGTTTTATTATTTGCCTTTACCCACTTAGTCATTAGAGGTCGACCGATATGGGTTTTCTCTGGCCGATGCCGATGCCGATCTTTAGAAATCAGGGTCAGCCGATTGCCGATTAATGCTGCCGATTTATTTTGGCCGATATTTGGCCGATATGTGCTTGTTTTTAAACCTCTATTTGAAAGATAAAATGTAACACTAATATACACAGAATTTCTCAACAAAAACATTTATTGAACACTTCACCAATCTACACTTGTAGCCTATACTTCATTTAAAAATGTGTAATGTAAAAACATACTGTAGCCTATATTGTATAAATAATGCATGAAAAATATATAAAATAAATGAAACAGGTAAGAAGAAAATAAACATTGTCAAATAAACCTTTCAATGAAAAAATAAAGTTTAGTGCACTTAGCAGCATTTATTAAACTTCTGAGAATACAAATCTGCTTCACAGAAAGTGACATATTATTAATCTCAACACTATTTCCTCCTAACTCCTGTTGAATCACATAAGACTAGGGCTATCTAAAGTCAATTCTTGTTCACCTTGTTTGTTAGATCATTGTTCATTTGTAAGTGTTTTATCTGTGTTTTGGGGACCCTACTGTTAGCCTAGCTACATGTCCTGTTGCACTCATTAGGATCTTATCTGAGCACATTTCTGTCATTCAAACAACTCTTAGTTGTAATTTAAAACTCATCCAGCCAATTTAATAAAATTAAGGGTTTTATTCGTGCTCGAGTCCATAGATGCAGTTAATGGATAGCCTACAGGAACGGAGAACTGAAGGCTCTGTTAGCAACGATTAGCTCAGTTAGCTGTTAGCTCCGTTAGCTCCAGTTAACTCCGTTATAGGAGTGGATGAGACTGCCACGGACAGGGGTAACAACCAGACTCTGATAAATGATATTCGGGAAGCTTCCACAGCGGTGTGGCCACGGTGTTTTGTACGGTTGGTGGTTTTATTAATACAGTTAATCCCAAGGTAAGAACACCAGCAACATGGTACTGCTAACGGTAGCGTCCGAACCTGAAGTGGCTGCGCGAGACACACTGCGCAAGAATTCACGAGGGGAGGGGCTGGAGGCAGCTGGTCTGGGTCTGGGCGCGCTGTAAAAAATGTCGCCTATTCATGTTTTTAACACTAGGCTGCCCGCAGATGCGCCTGCTTATTAATCGGCTTGATATTGGCCGATGCCGATTATGTAAAAAATTGCCGATTAATCGGTCGACCTCTAGTCATTATATCCACATAACTGATGATTATTTATCTAAAACAATATTTTGTGAAAGCCCCAATAGTCATCCCTTCAATAGTCTCGCATTGCCAGACCTTCTTCCACAGCGCTGCAGAGGAGGGTCTGGCTAGTCCACACAGCATTCCAGGATGGGAGAAAACCGTGCTCTGGTTTATTGGCATTACTTTAAACCAATCACAATCGTCTTGGGTGGCGCTAAGCGACCGGAAGGAGCCGCTGCAAAATAGCCTAGGGAAGGAACTTGTTTTGGTGGAACGTGTACGTTCAAAGTAGTTTTAGTCGTGCAACAGAAAACTCTGATTGGACAGATAGTCTAGCTAGCTGTCTGGATTTACTCTGCAGAGATCTGAGGAGCAGTTAACCATAGTCCTCATAAATCCACCGGAGTTTAAAAATACAACACAAAGAAAGAGGAAGGCACCGGGCGACAAGAGCGACATCCGGCAGAATTTTTGGTGGCACCGGAGCAATCCTGGAAGTGGAACGTCGTGGATATAGACTGACCCTACAATATCGTCGCAATATCAATCGATGTATTTGGTCAAAGAATATTGTGATATTTGATTTTCTCCATATCGCCCAGCCCTATGTTAGAGACAGCCTTAATCCAAGCAGCACTCCAGCTCAACTTTAAGAATGGTGGAGCCTTACCAGCACACGAGGCTTCATTCTGGGTTCAGGTCCATAGCTGCAAGCTGACGCTCTCCTGACACCACCACCTGCCTGTGTCCATAACCCCCAGCTTCTGATTTTAACCTTCGCAACCGGGGTCAGCTACTCTGCAGTGGCGGAATGCAACCAAGTACATTTACTCAAGTACTGCACTTCAGTCCAAATGTTGAGGTACTTGTACTTTACTTGAGTCTTTTCTTTTCATGCCACGTTCTACTTCTATTCCGCTACATTTCAGAGAGAAATATTGTACTTTTTACTCCACTACATTCATCTGACAGCTTTAGTTACTAGTTACTTTACACATTAAGCACTGTAATGTAATGTATGTAATGCACACAAAACACATGTAGTTCATAAAATCTGATGTTTTATTATAAATGTAACTACCCAACAAAAAAAAAAAAAACAGCCTACAAGTCCAACTAAAATAATTATCTGATGAAACGCGTAGTTGTTTGGATCGTTTCCAGTTTCTAAAATGGGAGGATTTTTCTGCATTGAGTACTTTTACTTTAAATACATTTCCCTGATGATACTTCCATACTTTTACTTAAGTAACATTATTAATGCAGGACTTTTACTCGTAACAGAGTATTTTTACAGTGTGGTATTAGTACGTTTATTTAAGTGAAAAAGGATCGGAATACTTCCTCCACCACTGCCTCGCTGTGTGTCAAAGAAGTTGCGTGCAGTCTGCAAACTAGTTGTACACGATTCCTTCTTTGTCAGTATTTGCAGGTCTTAACAAGACCCGTCCACACCGGTTGCTGGTGAACAATAGTTGGCCAAACAGTCATCACAAGCCCGTTCACAAACATCCAGCTGAGATATGCGGCTGACATAATGCAGATCTCGTGTCAACATTTCCACACTGGGGTTTCATATTTGGCCACATGACGCAATGCCACCGCTGCACACGGTGCAGTGTGTCAGGTCAGCTGTCCTGCTCTTACAGAACCATCTGTACCGCTCACTCACCTTGACAGGTAATGGTAAACACAAAGCTGTAATTAGTCATTAACTCACAGCACAGAAAGGCGCTTGTTGGTCGGCTGGAGGACTTCATCACTCATTAACTCAAAACGGGGACGGTCAGACGTCGCTCCTGTTGACAAAGTGTGACTCACTTGCTTAGTGCGACAGAGTGGAGGCCGACTAATCACGCGGCGAAGTCGCTGACCTTCGAGTGGACAGTTAAGAAAAGATAGGCCTATCTAAAGTGAATGCCAGTCTAGTAGAGATCAAGGAGACTCGTGACCATTTCTGCTGCAGCTGATAGGATCAACAGGGGAGAAACCTGAAGAAGTCAGAATTTCAGCTTTATTGGCCAGGTTTGCGTAAACAAACAAGGAATTTGACTCTGGTTAATCTTTGCTCTCAAAGTACAACACTCAAATTAACATATAAAGAATAAAAAACAGAAAGGACAGTAAGAAATATATTAATAAAAAAAGTACTGTTAAGTATGCAGTATAACAAGACAATAGTGCAATATCAGTATAGTCTGATAGTTCAGTGCAATGGTAATATATTAATAACAATACTGTAATTGTAAGATTGAAATTTACATGAGGTAGATGAGCACAACAGTGTTGGTTGACTTTGTTCAGTGTAAGGGTGGGCGCTATTTCTGAGCGTTCAACAGGAGTGTCACACAGAGTCACAAATAAAAAAATAATAAAAGAACTTTGAAGCAGGTACAAGTCATCGAGGCTCTAGTAAATGTTGGCTCATCCAACATTTTGTAAACCAGGAGATGGGCCTCGCACTACCATTATCCTCACTGCTTGCCACGTCAATGGAGCCTACATTTAAGGTAATCAGCCACAAGGAACATTCCAGTGACTTTAGCACAGCTAAAGCCTCTTTCAGACTGAGGAACCCCCCCCCCTCCTCCCTCTCTCCATGCACAAACACACTCAAATACAACCTGTAGCTGCTAAGGACTACTGTCACGAAAGCACTACCAACTATCATACGGGCACTATGTGCAATCCCATTTTGATGTGTGTTTTTATCTTTTTTTTATTGGTTTTTATCTTGTTTTTATTTATTTATTTCCTGGTGTGGCACTGATTTCCACCAACGTAATCTCATTGTGTTCACACAGTGTAGTATTCAGTGACAATAAAGTACCTTAAATCTTGAAACAGACTGGATGAGTTTTTACTTGAGAGGGTTTTGAGTTTCTGTGCAGTGGTAATACACCAATGAATGAACAGGATTACAACTAGTCAAACCAAATGTGCCCTTAATCAATAGTGAAATATGTAATGAATGTTTATTCCTTGACCCAGCTAGACAAGGGGATAGCGTGACTAGAAATCTTTGGTTAGCATATTAATGTTTAACTGAACCGTTAGACAGTTAAAAGTCTCAAACAAAGCAGGCTTCCCTATTCAAGCCAAGACATTCTATCTGTATAGTGCTGTTTACAGGCAGCAAAAACTATTTTATTTGGAAGAGTCTCAAGAAGACCCAATTTGTGATGCAAAGTCTGGAAAAAAAAAAAAAAAAGGTGCTTCAGAACATTTTAGACAGGAGAATAAAAGTAATAATAATTTAGAACTGTAACATGGGACAGTCTGGCTTACAACTCTAATAATAATAATAATAATAATAATAATAATAATAATTTCACAGTACTAGGGCTGTCCTCGACTAAAGAAATTCTTAGTCGACTAACACTTATATGATTTTGTCAATTAATCGATTAGTTGATGTAATCGACAGAGCTGTGCTCTTTGAGAGGTGGTTAAGACTAGAAAAGCACAATATAAATGTAGTTAATTAAAGCCCATGTTGCAGGGCTGTCATTCATTACACAGTACGCGAGAGCTGAGAAGGGTCTGCTGGCATCATACATTACAGAGGCGAAATAAAAACTATCACTGATGCCTCGTGTTGTTTATTTTCGACACGTGTTACTGCGCGCTGCACGGAGAGCACATGGTGTGCGGAGAAGGCTGACATCAGATGCGCGTTTAAAGCATCGACCGCAAAAAGGTATGTATACAGTACATATTAATTTGTTGAATAGATGCTTAGTAGAGAAAGAACAGCACAACAGTATGTTTGCTTTCGAGGCTGAGATGACGCTAAACATTAGTAGTAGGCTAACTTACCTCAAGCGGTTAAAACACTGACAAAAATAAACGCTAAAAAGTCCGACCCAAATGTCAGAATCAGAACCCTAAAGGATCGTCCACGATCCCAAACGGCACCTCTGATTCATAGTTAGATAATTTAATAACAGTTAAATGTAGAGACTTACTGATTGCTGCAGCTAAAAGCTAACGAGTTAGCCGTCACAGGGGTGTCTTTGGTGTCTTTCTAGCCTTTACAGGTGATTTTCTATC
Source organism: Sander lucioperca (assembly GCF_008315115.2). NCBI lineage: Eukaryota > Metazoa > Chordata > Actinopteri > Perciformes > Percidae > Sander > Sander lucioperca. Next base: position 40,112,893 of record NC_050177.1, read on the forward strand.
CAGCCTGGAACTTGTGCCTTTTTTCGGGGGTTGTTGAGCATTAAATCCAAACTGTTACATCCAAGATTTATCCACTTGATATCCATAATTCATCACGTTTTCGGTCATTTCTGCCGCTAACTCCGTGCTACCCATAGACAGTAGGTGCTACCGACAAGGGGATCTCCCATGATGCCTAGTAGAAGTTCTAGTACTAGGCTGAGGCACGTCTCCCCAACGTGACGTCATCACCGAATTGCGTTAAAAAACCCACTAAACGACTAAAACGGTAAAAACTGGCCTTTAACACTATTTGGTGACATTTTTAACAATGATATACATATGTTGCTTTATGTACCCATTAATCAATAGTGGTGGTTAACCTGCAACATGGGCTTTAAACCATCTGTAAAACTGAGTTTCTCCACAATTAATCCTGCAAAAGTTCCACTTTAAATCTTGTGCTTACCAGAAATGTGCTCATTAGTTTCTTGGAAATGAGTAATTAAGCATGAATAAGCATAAAAAATGCGTCATCAACTAAAGAAATCTTAGTCGATTAAGACCAAAACGACCGATTAGTCGACTAATCGACTAAGAGGTGGCAGCCCTACACAGTACAAATGATTAACTTGAGCAAACAAATTAAGTAATCTGAGGGTACAAGTTGTTCATCTGATGACTATTAATCAAAAAACTAAATTGTCACACCAGGATTACACACAGGCCATCTCCATTAAACTTTATTATGCAACAACTGGTTGATGCCTTCGCTGTGTCATAGTAGAGCGTAAACTACTGTCTTTTGAACCTAATTTACTTCAATTTGTGAGGATTTGTTTTCACTTCGATATATTTAGGTTTTTTTCCCTGTTGATCAGCGGGAAAAAAAGCCACATTACATCCAGTTTGATTCAATGCTGTAAAACTGAAGAAAAAAAAAAGAAAATTGTCAAAGTGTTCAATGGTTTTTTTTATACGGTACTGTATATTAAACAGCAGCACAGATACAAACACAATCTAACTCGCATGTTCGCCTCTCATCGTTGTTTATAAGGTGTTCAGACACACCTGGTGAACCAACACTAAACTTAATTGGTGTCATCTGCATTCATTACCTCCTGACGTCAACTCGCCTAAGACATTTAACACCTAGGCTTGAGAAATGATTAGTGCTTAATTATGGTGACATTTAAATAATGAATTAAATCAAAGTGGCTGCTGTGCAATTAATCTGCAATAAGATCAAGCTTGTAAAATCTAACTTAATGTCCCTAAAGGGAGGTGTTCTCGCTCTCTCTCCCCCCCCTTACCCAGTCACACTGTTTCTGCCAAAGCAGGTTGAGTCTTTCATTTTCAGCTCAAGCTTTTGTTTTCATGTTGACAAGGTTGCAGATCTCCAGCTGGCCTAACAGACTGCAGCTTTCCTCATCAAACAGGGTCTCCTGCACTTCTCTAACAAATGTTCAACAACTTATATTATTTATAAAATATGTTGCTCTCATGTATTTGTATCTGTGGGTCCAACGATGCTAATTGCACTTCTTCGCCAGATCATTTAAGCCCTTTAACATAAGATAGATAGGAATAGAGGTAAAAATGACCAACATCTGACGTGAAAACTAGACGTGAAAGTCTGAAATCCTGAAAAGGGATAAGAGGGTAGACATAATGGATGGATAGTAAGAGCCAAGTCTCACTGTGCAAAAGAGCATGCTGAAACAGTTTGGAAATGTACAAACCCTTGTTTAGCTTGTTTTGTAAGCACACTGGCTCCTATGACTAATCACGCATCACGCATACTGACAAACAGCTGAACAATTACCGAGAAAACACATGAAAAAGTAACCACGTTATCACTATATTCGACATGTATGATTCCAGTGACTCATTTCCAGGGAGAAACGTGCTGTCTCCACTTAGAGACTATTTTTTTTTTTTTTACAGAGGACTGATAGAGCTTTGTCACAGGGTGCAACCACAATCACATAAAGCTCAACGTCAGACAACCAATGAGGTGCTGGTGGACTACCAGAGGAACAGGAGACCCCCTGTCCTGGTTGTCATCCAGAGAGAGGAAGTGAAGAGGGTGGACTCATGCTAGAGGATGGATATCCGAACCGAGCCCGACGGGACCCGACGGGCCGGGCCGGGTTCGGACAGATATTTAGAAATGATGTTCGGGTTCGGGTCGGGCTTGGTCACATCAGCGCGATAAGGCATATCAAATCTTTTATTAAAAAAAAAGCTTATTATGTAGGTGCGCGCCTGTGTTAACGTGCGCTTGTTGCCCCGGGTGCGCTGATGCGCTCATCCGTTGACATTTCCGAATGCCTTCCTACAAAACGTACATGTGTCATTAGTATGAGAAAAAAATGACATTTTAACTGTGTCGGGCTCGGACATAAATATCTTAATGCCTGTCGGGCTCGGGCCGGGTTCGGACAGAAAAACGCGACCCGATCCGCACTCTTAACCTTGGGGTCCAAATTAATAGAAAGCTGGATTGGACTCACAACACTGAAGCCCTTTTCAGGAAGGGACAGAGCAAACATTTGTTCCTGAGGAGATTCAGATCCTTCAGTGTGTGCAGACAACACATTCTCACCCCCAGCAGCGTCAAAAAGCGACGCTTGGCCAGGTGCCTTTGGTGTTTGTTACTGACGCAAAAAGTCTCATTAAGCGGCTAGCCCTTTGGCGTCATATTTAGACGCGCTTGGTCGGGACTCTTGGCGTTACTTTTCGACGCTCTGGGTCGGGACGTACGTTTAATTGACATGCGGCACAAGAACGGGACAGTTAAGCGCGATATATACTTCTGCGTAAAATCTACGCCGTGGAGACATGGACGTCGCCGGACCCTACGCCGTAGCCTGACGTGCACCTCTCGAAAAATGTAACGTGGCTTGGTAGCGTTGCATTGCGATTGCGCCTGCTTTAGGAAGTTAACTAGTCGCAAGTTTGCTGTAAAATGCAGTCGGGTTGTCGAGGTCAAAACACTATATGTAGCAGCTGTGAATCAAATAAACGTATTATAAATAATGTTATGTCATTTTTTACTCTTACACTGAATGTTTGCTGCTTAAATCCAGATGAGTTTTGAAAAGTATTTTCCGCGACTGAAAAAGGCACGTGTTGAGGATAAGGACCAGCCTGAACCGGAGGTATCAGTCTGAAACAGAGCTCAACAGTCTGACCAGTTAATCCATTAATTATGTTATTAATTTGTTTACAATATTTTCAGGCTTCAACCAGTGAAAGACAGGGAGAGAAAGAGATAGATTAGTTAGGCATTGAAGTAGGAGATGAGGACAGCATCCAACAGCGTGTCCTCAGTTTTTGGTACTTGATTGTTACGAAAATAAGTATTCCCGCCCGACGCCCCCCCCCCCCCGCCACAAATTGCTTTCTAATCTGTGGGAAACACTGCTACCTGATACCTAGCTCTGTATTCGGGCGTCATGTGAGAATGTCAACAAACAAGTCTGTTTGAGCGGCTATAAAGTGTACACTCTGGACTGATACTGACTGCCTGGAATACTGTCCATCTCTGAAAACTACACTTTTAGCTCAAGCTAAAGTCACTAATACAACAAATCACACCTTCAGGAAGGTTATTATGTTCCATTTGTGTTGCAACTGTTTTTAAAGAGGTGTTTATTCAACATTATGGCCATCCTGCAAAGTCTGTGTGCTGTTGAATATATAGCCGTACTGAGGAGTTTCTAATATTTATTATACAGTCTCCTCAAGTTTTAGGATTGCAAGCCAATATGAATAGCTCACACACGAGAAGACAAATACAGAAATCTCTCAACTAAAGTAAACAAAACTGTTCTAACTTTGGCAGAACATTTAAAGTCCATGTAGGACCAAATGGCTCATAGTTAAAAGTTGCTTGCAAAAATGGGCCTTTAAAGTCCCGCCTGCATGTTCCATAGCAGCCTGTGTTGTGCAGCAGTGCTACAAGAAACGGCAATGGGGAGAAAAGAGTTGCCAGCTTACTTAAATTTCCAGTTTGTCTCCCACCACAAACAGTAACACCAGAGGCGTTAACATCTTTTGAAAAAAATCAGTCCCTCCAGTATTCCGTGATGTTAGCGATCGCAACAATTCACGCAAATTCAACCAATCACCTAGCCTGACAAGCCAGACCCACATCAATGTTGGGTCTGGGAACTCAACATTGGCAGGGCTCAATCCGAGGGGCGGGATAAACGGTTGTCTTTCAAATTCCCTCTGCACGCAATAGGATAGGGCTACAACCAGGCAGAGCAACGAAGAAGGTAGCGGAGCTAGTTGATAGATTAAACTTTTGCCGTATCAGGTCGGCAAAACTCTGAACACATCTTCCTTTTTTAAGAATGACATCAGTGCCGTTCTTTGTTCTTTTCTCAAAGAAAAGCTTAACTCCAAGTCTTCCAGAAGACCGCTGTTCCCAGCAGCAGCAGCAGCAGCCATAAGCCCGCCCACCGACTCTATACACGATGTGATTGGCCTGACTTGAGTTTGGTTTTTCCAGCTTGCGAGACAACGGAGAGTGCCTAGACTCCCCTGGCTGCAAATTACATTTGCTGCCGCTAGGGTGCGTCTAGATTTCTAGGCTACCAATCACCGTGAATTCGGTGCGACTCGCAATTTTGACCAATCACCGCAAATTTGACCAATAACCAGAGTTTCCCGCGACTTCAACCAATCACAGCAGTCCCACGTGCCAGACTTTGCGTCAGTGTGTGACGCTGAGAGCCACTGACCAAGCGGGAGTGAGAACGGGGTGACGTAACACACGTACGTCGCCCAATTCATTTCCTTGTTTCTAATATGAAGACGAGACGTGTCATCTTACAACATCTCACATTTACCAACAAAACGTACAGCGAAAGACGGTGCAAAACATTTCAGACCAAACCGGAGAAGAGACGTACACGATGATCTAAATTGAGGACAGCCGCGCTCGTTATTGTAAGTGCAATGATAAGTTAAAGTCCAATAAGCGCTTTATCAAACCGTATTAACGTGTGTCCAAGCCCAGGATAGGAAATTAACCAACAATGAAAAGATCAACAAGCCATTGACAGAAATGTTCAAATTTGATTCATTCAATACATTATATTTTTTGCAGCATCCTGGTATTTTTGGTAAGGTTACTAGGAAAACTCAGCCCAGAGTAATTTTATTCTCCCCAAAACAAGTTACCTTTTATTAACTTTTTTTGCAACTTTCACTTTCTCCCGCAACTTCATTGCAACAAAAATACAAAAGACATCGCAACTTTTATCGGAGTTTTTTTACAAAAGCTCCTGCAAAAATCTGGCATTTTGGGCCGCAACAATCTCAAAAAAAGGCCGCGAAATCCTGGAGGGACTGAAAAATGGTCTCTCCAACTGAGGCAGGAGAGATAACCACTGTTTGCTGGGATCAAATAGGCTGTTGCCTTTGGTTGCAACAAAAAAGTCTCGTCTTTAGGGCTGCAGCTATCGATTATTTTAGTAATCGAGTATTCTAACGATTATGCCATCGATTAATCGAGTAATCGGATAAGAAATACTTTTGCTCTATAGTTAACAACAATAGTAAATATACAAAAGAGAGGTTTCCTTTTTTCGAAAAAGGAAAATTGTTATTGCCTAAACTGCATACAATAACAGGGATAGATGCTATTTTTAAGCACTGGCCAGATGGGCCACCAAGCCCCTTATTCTGTTGGCCAAAGTACATTTTTGGTGGCCCAAATGTAAATCTTTTTCGCCCCCCTTCCCCTTTTTGCCTCTGGCTCTTTACACTGGATATGCAAAAGAGCTGTTCACTAAGCCCAGATACATGTGTCTGTACAAAGCTTACAGCAGGGCTATTCCACTATACTGTTCAGGGGGACACATTATCAGAAGGCTAATACTGAGTGAGGAGAAAGAATGAAGAACGCAGACATCACTGGCATGGTCCGATGACGTCAATCACGTGCATATTAAGTAGCCATGAGGATTTAGGATGAGGGGCTGGTTTGTCTCCGGCAGCCGAGTTTACAAGAATTTGTCAAAATTTCAAGATTCGTAGCAAACGTATAAAACAGTTGGACTACAAACCGACAGCTTTCGTTTTAGCTTGTTTGTAAAACATCGCTATTTGCAGAGTAGCATGCTGTAGTGTAAAACAGCGCAGCAGACATTGATGTTACCTTGTGTAGGGTTGCACGATATTGACAAAATGTGATATTGTACTAATGTAGCGCCAAATAGTTATAACAGAACCATTAAAAGAAATCGCAAAATTGAGAATTTAAAAAACGCCATTAAGACAGATTCCACAGGGCCCTACATTAAGTCAGTGCTAAAAGCTAACTGGAGATTTGAAAGTATGACTAACGCTTCGTCTGGGCTTCCAACGAGCCGCCCCGCGGTAAATGTAGTTTTAAAAAAAAGTCTTAAAATACATTAAAAAATAATTCCTAGCGGCTTAGGCCTGGTGGGGGGCAACTTATGCTGGGTGGGCCACCAGGCTTGCAATACACTGGGGGCGAAACCCTGGAGATGATGTAGCATTGACGCCCTGCTATGGTGGTAAGCTAGTTCAATTTTACAATAGACAAACTGTACATAGTTTTCGGGTTTTTTTGCCGCTTAAAATGATCCACAGTAGCGTCAGTGGCGTCAGCCCGATGTGCGCTGATAATAATCATCTGTGGGAAAACAGTGAACGCTACAACGTTAGTTAATTGAACAAAGCTCCGAGGCAAAGAATTTTCATTGAGGATTTTTAGTAATCAAATTATTCCAGTTACTCAAGGAAGCGGTTCAGCCCCAATTGTCTAACACAAACCAAAGCATCATGTATTCATGACGATTTCTTATTGCCAATGTTCATGATGTGTGCACCATAGATATAGTTTTAGATCTATGGTGTGCACAGTGTCACCATCTAGTTAAGAGGATCCAGTCCAACTGACACCTGCTGATTCCGTGGAGGAATGTTTCTATAATCATCAAATCAGCATGTGACATAGAGCCAACAGAGAAATTGAAAACAAAAATATGAGGGCTGGCAATATTATGTTCACGCCCTGATGTCTTATTGTTTTCTGTAAGTACGTGAAATACTTCGGAAGCCTTGAACCAAACATGTTGCAGAGATCAGCTGGCCATAGGGGAGCTGTTATTCAATCAACAAATGTGTCGGGGCATAAAATGTTCTCCATTTCCTGTTCCTCATCTGACATTTTCACTTTCATGAAAGTTGTTTGGGAAACAAATTCAGTTTAGCATCTGGACCTTGTCCACATGCATCCAATCTGTTGCTCCATTAGAGAAATAATCCAATGAGTAGAATGGAGAAATCCATAGCACATGGCCTTTGCATATAAAGCCAACTCATTTAGGGCCATGATGATAAGTACATATACACACACAAAGCAGCAGGCCAACACACACAAACACACGGCCCTACATTGCTTCAACATCAATGGAAATAAACATCACTTCTCTCAGATAGGCCTGAAGGTTTGATACATAATTTAAAATAATTTGTCAAAAAGGTATTTGCCTTAGGGGCAACCTATAGCTCACCTGGTAGAGCACGGTGTTTTTCGGCTGTCCATCCAGGGATGTTGTATATTAAGAGAACTCGTGGATGATTTAACCTAGGTCAATGGTACAGCAACTATAATACAGGTCAGAATTTATGTGCTGTGTGTGCTGTGTGTGCGTGTGTGTGTGTGTGTGTGTGTGTGTATCTACGTTAAGAGGTTGAGCTATTTAGTCCCAGTGGGTCACACAGTACTCTGTATTTTTAGAGCGAGCTGGTATTAATAGACCCAGAGAGCCCTGGGAAGTCGGGGCCAACAGTAAGAACAAAATACGAGGCCGAGTCCAAAGACAGATGCCACAGTGGTGCTCTGTGGGTCGACACCAGTAAACACTGTGGCCAAAGTGTTTAACGGTACTGATGAATGAATAATGTGTGTGACGCAGGAGCGCGCGCAGTTACACAGAGATGCACAGTGCTAGCTAACAAACTGCATTTGCGCATGGCGCCAGTCAAAATGATTCCAATGTGCTTGGCCACCTTGCTGTCTAACTTAGGACGAGGTCGCGGCTAACGCAATATGTATGACTGTTAACACAAAAATACCTCTGTGAAGGACTATTCTCAAAGTTAAAACATGTCCTTGCAGGGTCTGCCAAGTCCTGCTTCAGTTTTTTATCAAATATTATGGTGATCTAACAGGACAGCCACTTCCAACATTCATGTCAGGTTCACCAGTCTGAGGTCCTTTATCAAGGTTCAAGAGGCATCACATATGTATGATAGAGAATGCTATCAGCTGTAAATGGTTGAGTATTGAACACTTTTATGCAACAGGCACCAAAACATGAAAATTATGTTAAAAACACTGTTGGGAGTACTGTAACAGTATTATAGTGATTTCTCCAGAGGCAGGGGGACCACGACTGATAGGAGCAACTATAGCCGCTTTCCGACCGGAGGGATTTTTGCAGTTCCTAGAACATAAAATTCCTAGAACCCTTTTTTTTCTCATGTTCCGACTGGACCAATTTGGGGATTTTTAAGTTCCTCTGGCCGCAGTTCCTGTAACTCTTTCAGCTCCTACTTCAGGGCAGGGTCTTTTCGCTGTTCCCTTTTCAGCATAGGAACCTAGGTCAACGCGGGTCGGGTTTCTGGTACAGACAGATCAACAACGGGACAATTTTAACATTTTTGCCATCTTATTCATCACTAAATTCACTTCTGACAACGTTTTAGGCGAGAAACCAACTGTTTAGATTTCGAATATAGGCAGTCAATTTGCTTCAAAGTTTTCGGAGTTGAGAAGCTCTATGAAGTGAGGCGACAGCCAGCAGGTGCGTGCCCCGGCCGCTAGCTCGTCGCTCGGCCAGTCATGCTCAGAGACCCCGCTGTAAGCTGGAGGTCTCTCAGACCGCTCTCGTAAATAAGAGGCTTTTATTTCACCGTTGACGGTTCGTTTGTTTAAATATCACAACACATGTCCATCATAAGATTAACGGGAACCTGTGGTTAACTGTCTTTTTGGAGTTAAACTCCACAAGCGTGTCCTGCGGCTGGCCGCCCGTCACACACACACACACACACACACACACACACACACACACACACACACACACACACACACACACACACACACACACACACACACACACACACACACACACACACACACACACACACGGGGGAGAGAGATACTCGTTTCTCTTCGGGAGACTTGTTTAAATTATGAAAAATATGCAATAGATTTAGTATTTAGTTCATACATTTTTGGTGTATTTGTTATAAAGCTATAAAGCTATAAAGATCGTTGCCGTGCTTACATCACTCCCTTACCCCTCCTATAGTCCCTATGGCCACTTGGCCAGTGCGAATGCAAATGGCAAAAAATGGTTTTGGGGGGAGAGTAGTTAGTAGATCTGTTTAGAAGTGGACTTTCCCTAGAACTAAGTTCCTGTAACTACTTGGTCGGAAAAACGGCTTATGTAACGCAATGTTTTTTAAACTTTAGTCCTATCACCTATATCCAAACAATGTCAGGCAACAATACAAATACTCGTTCTCATTCATATTTGCCATTTGTTTTCTAGTCTTTACTGCAAATTCTCACCACCAAAGGCATAGATTTCACTCAACCATATCATGCAATATTTCCAAACTTGTCTGGTCCAGCCAGCATTCTCCAGATTGACTGCCTGTATACTTTCCAAGAAATACTTTTTTTTAGAGAACCTGTGTTGACACATTCACTACAGAAAAAATAAATAAATAGTAAACTTGTTGTTATTAGAGAGTGATAAGAAAGTCCTTATGCTGAGTTGCAGTTTCAAACAGAATGCATTCAACCCCCTTCCAGCTCGATTCATGAAAATCTGGCCAGTAGATTTTCCATAATCCTGCTGACCAACAGACAAACCAACAAACAGATGCATGACCTTCTTGGCGGAGGTAATTACTAGGCCTGCACAATTCGGGGGGAAATATGAATCACGATTTTTTTAGTTTAGAATTGATATCACGATTCTCTGCCACGATTTTTTTCTCACAAAGTGTAATGTTTATTGCACACATGAACCATGACAAAACAAAACAAATTGGCAGTACCAAACATAGATGTATTTTGGCACCTATAGCACACTGAGCATCACCACAAGCCTGTAAACATAGAGGCTTCAATGAAGAGAAGGGAGAGCATTGCAGCGCTTGGGAGCGCTTTAAAACCATTTTTTATACAGTCTATGTTTAAAACTCACAGAAGAAAGTAGTAGCGTTTGTGATGCAGTCGGCTCATAAAATTAAATAAGAATCAAAGTCATAAAAAAAAACATTTAATTTCTTTTTTTTTTTTAATCAAAAAAAAATCGAAGTTATTTAAAAATTAAAGAGTGTGAATCGAGATCGCGATTTTATAACGATTAATCGTATAGGCCTAGTAATTACTAGCAAAATCATGTTACTTTTTGTCTTTCATTTTCAGTTTTGTATCATTTACAGTTAAAATGGATTAACTATAGATATGTTTTTTAGTGATTAAGTATTAATGTAAACATATTTGTTGCTGTGCTACAGAATTTGTATTTGTGCCACCAAAAATTCAACCTCCTTAGCTCAAGTGCTGCTTTCTGAAAACATTAACATACAGCTCTGGTAAATACAAACCTGCTCAGATGAAGCAAACATCACACCTCTGATGGGGATTTTCCTCGCCGGCTTTTATGTTACACACATGTAATGTGGGCTATGTGGCTGTTGCAGTGACTCGCTTCATGTCCACACGCAAAGGTTTCAAACAAGCCCAAAATTGTCACCCTTATCACCGAGTTACACATGCTGTATATTTTAGTTTCTGCTGCTGAATCTACCTGCGTACCATCTTTAATAAGTGAATCAACCTTCAAGTGGAGAATGTAGAAATAACCATGCTACACCATGACCACAATGAAGCTACTGTGAGAGAACAGGTTGACTGGGATGCACTGTGATAACACAAAATATAGTGCAATTAAGTGAGGCGGGGGGAAAGCAATGAATGGTTGGTGGTCTTATGAACAGAAATATGAGTTTTTAGTCACTGGTTGGGTTCCTTCGTACCTTCCATTTGAAATTACCAAAACTACAGCGTGCAGTAGTAATGTAGCTGAACACATACCAACAACTGGACCTACTGTACAATCCTCGATCCCAGCTAACGCAGCTCAAGGACACATCTGAAACTAAAGAAAAGGACTCTCAGGCCTACTCCACACTTACACAGGTCTTTTTGAAAACTGGCTTTTTTCCTCCTTCGTTTAAAAAAACTCCTGTCTACAGTTTTGAAAGAAAACACAAGAACACATTGAAGCTCTGTCTTGAGCATGCCAAACCAACAAGCGGCGATATAACCCTAACCCTACAGCCATGTTGGCCAATCACACAAAGAAGAAGATGATTTTGGCCAATCAGAAGCTTGAATAAAAGCTATTACCGGAAGGCTACCTGGCTGAAATGGCGCAATGATCGCTCTGTAGCGCATGCTGATGCCTTGGTTCTTCAATATAGTGGAAGAGTAACTAAACATCTATAGCCTCTTTCTGACGAAGTAGTTACAGGGATGTAGTTATAGGAACAGTCCACTTCTAAACAGATCTACTAACTACTCTCCCCCAAAACCGGTTTTGCCATTTGCATTCGCAGTGCACACATAGGAACTGACCTTTTGTTATTATAATCACAGCCATCTAACCACCACTATGCGGAAAAGGGAAAAAGGAAAAGACCCTGCCCTGAAGTAGGAGCTGAAAGAGTTACAGGAACTGTGGCCAGAGGAACTTAATAATCCCCAAATTGGTCCAGTCGGAACACGAGAAAAAAAGGGTTCTAGGAACGTTATGTTCTAGGAACTGCAAAAATCCCTCCGGTCGGAGAGTGGCTCATATGTAAACATGTAAAAAGTCCTGCAAGCAAGGTTTAATCCAGCACTATTTTGGCCACGTCTGCCATTGCACAAAATGTTGCCTCATTTGTGATGCCTCACAAAACGGAACGAAATAACAACGCACACTCTGACATTACAAGCCAAGAACTTTGTTTCCCTGTCTATACCACAACTAGGGGTCGACAGATACTGTTTTTTCAAGGATTATTAGTAGTTAATGAAACCGATAACTGATATTTGGAACCAATATGCATTTACAGTGAAAATGAAACTCTTTAAGTCAAAATTAAGATTTTGGAATGTTCCAAACTCCGACACCAAACCTTGATTAAATGCTTTAAGCAATTATTTAATAAATTAGAAACTTTTCAACAAGCCAGTAACAGAGAGTCAGATAGTGTTGTGGGTGGGACATTAAGTCAGACTCAGTGGTGAGTGAAACCGAAGCAGAGGGACAGACACAGAGCTGTAGCTGAGCCAAAGTAGACCACTTTTTAAATTCATTAACTTTATCGGTTATCAGACAAATAAAACGCTGACACAGATAATCTGCAAACTGCCAAAAAAAAGGGCCCGATAATCGGCCAGGGCTGATAATATGTCTATAGCTAACCACAACACTGAAAACGTATCTGAAAATCTTTATCCGAGCAGGACTTTCCCAAAAGATCCTTTTTCAGTGACCTAAAACGCAGTTTGTGTGGACCAAAGGCCAGAACACATAGAAAAAGCTATGTTTAAAAAGATACTTGTGTACGTGTGGACTAGGCCTCAGTTTCTCAGCAGCAACACAGAAGACAGAGTTATTACTAGCCTGTTGATTAGCCTGACAAGCCAGACCTCAAGATGTTGGGTCTGGGAACTCACCATTGGCAGGGCTCAATCCGAGGGGTGGGATAAACGGTTGTCTGTCAAATTCCCTCTGCACTCACAGCCAACCAGAGCAACACTAGTTGATAAATTAAACTTTTGCCGTATCCGGTTGGCAAAACTCCGAACACATCTTCATTTTTTAAGAATGACTTCAGTGCTTAACTCCAAGTCTTCCAGAGTCGCGGTCAAAGCCAATTCGAAAGACCGCTGTTCGCCAGCAGCAGCCATCATCTTTGTTTTCAAGTAGCAGGGAATTCACGCAGAACCGTCGTAACTCTGCCATCCTTATGTTAAGCCCGCCCACCGACGCTACACTCAATGTGATTGGCCTGACCAGAATTTGGTTTTTCCAGCTCGCCAGCCAACGGATGGTTTTCAAATTACATTTGCTGCCGCTAGGGTGCGTCTAGATTTCTAGGCTACCTTGTTGATGGTATAAGGAGTTTAATACATCCAAGTACTGTCACAGACTCCTGTGGTTTAAATCCCACCTGCATATTAAATAAATATGGTTGAGCTGTTGTACATAAACTATATAATACTATAGTAAAAAAAAAAAAAAAAAACACTCAACCTCAGTGAGAATTGTCTGATTATAGAAAAAAAGGTCTGGTAATAAATTTCAAACATCAAAACTGACATACATGAAATCTATGGTGAGCTGTTTTTGACTGAATTCAAATTGCTGCACTACATCTGTGAGAAGACACACAGTTGAAATGGTTCTGTCAGCTACCCTTCTGTAGTAAGAGCCAAACTGATTTGCAAGCCATGCGACTTTAGAAAAATCAACAGGGATGATGACAGGCGAGCTCTGCTAGGTTTAAAGATGTTGAATCAGCTATCGAGCCCCTGCCAACTTTCACTCATGGAAAACCGACTGAAACCAATAACGTGAAACGGCTTCCAAGTGACAGTCATCAGCACATTTTGAGTGATTATTGGTGCCAGCAGCCCTTAAATTATAACTTTCAGACTCGCTTTGATAAATGCAGCTTCAGATTTTGCATGCTTCCATTGGACAAAAACATGTTTTTTCCATGGGTCTCTTAATGTCACACTTAATTGGAAAGCACCAACCATCCATGTCTGATAAAATAGAAGACCATGAACTGAGAAACTACTGCCCATCTGGGGGAAATGACTTGGTGTAGTGTGAATGTTTCTTGCACAGAGGCAGTAGATGCAAATTCATACCTTTTAAGAGAGAAGCCTATACTGTATTTGTAAGCTGTCGGAGGCTGTAGGCATGGAAAGGACACAACTGGAACTTGTTCAAAAGTCTTGCAAGTGGAAAAAACCCCCTGCATTTTTGGCATTTTTTGGTCAGAGTGGGCCTGCATACGAGGAAACCCTGTTCATGGATTACTGACCACATTCAACCCCGTTGCCATATCTATTTCTTGCTTTTTATAGACCTTACCATAACTTTTTTTCTCTGCCCTTCCCCCTTTCCTTCAACCACACGCTTGTGCTCTTCTCCCAACATGCACTCTGTTTTTCTGCAGCCTGGTGTTGTAGGAATGTATTAGTCTGCAAGCATAACAAGAGGTTACTGCAGGTCAGCATTCATTTCAATAAACATCTAAAAATGAGAAGGATTCAGTTGGTCCGATGACGTGTCACGTTAACCCTTTGATAAAAAAAAGAAGGTATTTTTACTTTTGGGGGAAGTTAATCCACAAACTCTGTTTACAAGTCTGTGATGTGCATAGCTGCCTTCTCTGCCACTCACAATTCAGTCTGCTCATAGCACTTGTTGGGGGGTAAAGTGCAGTGCATTGTGGGACAGTGCACACTGCACAGGTGACAGCCAACAAAAGAAAATCAGCACACTAGGGGGGTTGGAGGGTTGCTGTGGCAACAAAACATGTCACGGGGCTGAGTAAATATAGGCAAACCAGTAGGCGATGTGCACAGAGAAGGGCCTGCAACAGAGGAAAGGCCACCGGAGGGAAAAAAAAGAAAAAGTGAGACATTTGTGAAGAGCTCAAAGCATTATGGTATGTTGATGTAACAGGCCTCACTGAAACAGTAGGGGTGGGAATCGCCAGAGGCCCCACGATTCAATATTATCACGATACAATATTATTGCGATATTAAAACATATTGCGATATTCTGCAATACGTTGCAATTTGCTACCCTGTTTCCAACTTCAAATGATGGAAACTTTGTCTAACATCTGTTGTATCGCAATTCTAATTCATCTCACTGCAATGTTCCTGAAAAAAAAGCTATTCATTTTATTATTCTAGTGCCAAAACGTTAAATTCTCATGTGCAATCGATACAGCATGGTATCGCAATATTCATAGGTGTGATTGGCAAGGGACAAAAAAGCAGGAAAATATACGGCGCACCCATGGCGCTGCGACAGCCCCCCCCTCTCATTTAAAAAAAAAAATAAACCATTAAATGGCACTTTCTGGAGAGTTTTGTGCGAAGAAATGGAGAAATTGAGTCTTACATGATATGTAGGTATTAGGGCATTTAGCATTTACATTACTGTTAATCAGTCATCACTTGATTACACATTGCATTACCTTGTTATAATATAAATAATAGTGCCACATGAAGAGACAGTGCAGCATATGACAGTAGCAACAGCTGAGAAGATTTGGGTCTGTGGTGACCAGGTCCACCTCACACAAACTTCCTTCTCCTATTCTCTCTCCTTACTACCACACCCACACCAGCCCACATTACCACGCCCATGCAGCCCCACCCATGGACATTTACGGATTTTTAAACATTTAATGTAACTGGCAAACAATGCTTTCTACTTTTTAAAGAGAAAATTTTTTTTTTATGCCGTTTGTATGCTGTTACTGTCATTCTCTACAGTATGTAGGTATGTAGTATGTATGTTGTTACTGTCTGTTCAATTGTCCGTGTTTCTCTCTGTTGACACTGTACATATTAAGTTATAACTCTAACTCTGCAATTTAAATGTTTTTTATGGCTGTCTGTGATTATACTTCAGGGTTTTTCCTTGCTCAGAATTTGTCTTTGCGGGAACACACAAAGCGGGGGGGGAGGGGGTCTGGGGGTCCTCCCCCAGGAAATTCTGAGGGTAAAAGACTTCAATTCCTGCATTCTGATACATTTTTAGGCACCAATTTATGGTAAAAATGTCAATATTTATTGCAAGGAAATCACAAAATTCTAGTGGCAGGTAACAATTCAAAATATAATAATAAAAATAATTATTATATTCAGTAGTCCAGTAAGGAGGCTTTCACATCCGGGACATGGGCTGGATACAACAACACTTGACCCTAAAGTCCAGTTGCTTGTAGGATTGACTTAGACGGACCACCACAGTTCATACATACATGTGAACCGCGGATTAATTGCAGAGTTTAACCTACATAGTGTAAAACTACTACGTGAATGGGGCACAGCAGAAAGACAGAGCAGAGCGACGCTGCTTGTTCAGGGTTTTCATGTGTACTCCTATAGGCCTACACTTCGCATCAGGCGTTAAAAACAACTGTACCGAATTAGACTACTATTTAACGCGAGACGTTTTTAACCGCTAATAAAACTGTCTCATTTTAATACTGATGCCGTCAGACGGCCGCGCTGACAGACAGCAGTCGGAGTTCCGGTAGAGCTCTGCGCCCGTCAGCAGCGGCTTCTCACTGTACAGCCGGTCCCCCAGAGCAGCATGATCACCGGGAGGGTCCAGCCTGAACCCTGCAAACAGAGATCCCGTTTGAAGGTGACATGCTTGATTTTGACTGAACGTCCCAATTTAAGTAACCTCTGATCGGGTCGTAGCAAATTAAATTAGGTGTTGGTCATTCTCAACACCTTTCTCCCCCCCCCCCCCCCCACTTATCAACTCTGGACTCTGTGCTGCTGCCAGCCTGTGTAACGTACGTTACTCACCATCGATCGACTGTTAGATTCAGCTGGCTAACGTTAGCTGTCAACCTCCCGACTAGCTAGTGATCTAGCGAGGATTAGCCCTTCAGACCACAGTGGACTTCAGTGGACTCTCCATCCAATCTCCCGACTGGACCTTCGTCTACCACAAATGAGTCAGAGGCACAAAAAACGTTGACAGCAGTGACCGGTCATTATGTTTACCAATACCCCCGACCCGTGCCTTGCGACAACCCCAAAAAAAAATGTGCATGATTTGTATGATTTACGAGAGCTTCATTTTCAGGTCAGAAAAGTCGGATTTCCGGAATTATCCGGAAGAATCACACCCCTGGATATTTCCCGTGGCAATGCTGTACCGACACACGGAGGCCAAGTATTAATCTTTCATTAAATAATTGCACATGAGAATTGAACTTTTTGGCTATGTTGTTAATTAATTACAGTTGATAAATACATTTGAAGTGAGATGAACAGAGACATTGATATTTTTGGGATAAAACAGATTTTGTTTTCTCCCTTTGGGGACATAATTTGAAGTTGGGGGGGAAAAAAAGGTAATAAATTGCAATATATCGCAATGGGTTTAAAATCGCAATCATTTTGTATCGTGATGATATCGTATCGTGGGCCCTCTGACGATTCCCACCCCTATAGGCATAGAATTGTGGGCAACACAGGAGTTGTTGGCTATTCCAGACAAATGCTGCTAAAGATCTCCTCAACAGGCTTAAAATTAGGGGTAAGAAGACTGTAGGCACCTAGTCCGTGGCTTTAACTGAGCTCAGGGACAGGGAAGTACTGGGATCGTTTTTGTACAGAGGGTCAAGGGTTGTATCCTTTCCAACACATTCTGGGAAAAAAGCCAACTAGAGCAAGGAAAAAGACCAATCTGCAGCCTCAGAACAGACAAGAGGCAGGCATTACGGCACAGTAGCAGTAGGCTGACGGACAGAAGCCATTCAGTGTCAAACTGAACACACACCAGTCTACCCAAGCGAGGACGCCAATCAGATACAGTGTGTGGATTTTCCCTTGGGTCAATGTTGTTGGTTTTTTTTTACGTTTTACAGAACTAAAAGTGTAATGCCAGGATCAGACTTCTTGCTGTGTCTTGGACGGAGGAGTGGTAACACTACAAGAATGACACCGACCAGCCCCCGGACCGATCACGCGCAAGTTCATAGGTCGGCTCCTCTTTTCACCCTGTGTGTTCAGGTCTCTGTTTTAGCTACAGAGTGAGGCATCGCACTTCTATCCCATCTTTGTTGGGAGGCACACATGCGCAGTAGCTAGGTAAGCATCACATCATCTAGCTAGCTGTTTGTTTCTACAACTTCATTAGTACAAGGCAGGATTAGCTGGGAGACTTCTTCTAAACGAGGGCACACTTCCAACTTTGCGTGGAATACCTGCAGAACAGGGACATGTGAGTAGTTCTTTTGTAGATTAAGGTGAACTAGTGTGTGTTGTAGCAAGTTTGTATGTGTGTGGAAGCACCAGAGACACAAAATAACACCCCAAATCCCAGAAAACTGGAACTGAAAAAAAAAAAGAAACTGACTGTTGATGATCTGAAATAAAAGACAGATTCAGCAACTGCATAGCCTATTTCTCGCATAAAATGTTTTCACAAACACATTTCGGTGAACTATTTTCGTAAAAATAAGAGATTGTTTTCCAATTGAGCCGCCATTATGATCCGTTTTGAAATCCGGGAGCCCCAAGTGTTAGCGTTCGTCCAATCAGGTGCAGCCATGGCGGCTGTAGGAGGGTGTAGCCTGTTTTCTTTGCTTGTCAGTGGTCAAAGTGAAGAGAAACTGATAACTGCTAGTGGTGCACTAAACACATTACACAAACTGGGTGACAGAAAGAACTACAATTAGAGAAAATTGACACAAGTTGCACCTAACTTAGACATGTCCCTAAAAAATTATATATATATAAAAGATAAGATAGTTTCGAAAGTAGCCTAGCAAAACTATAGAAACAATTAGTAGTAGAAGAAAGGAAAGTGTCCCGAGCTGAAGCAATGGTGCGAGCTGGGAAAAGACTTTAGATGGAGAAGAGATGAAAGAAAGCCAAAGAAAGAGGGAAATTTACCTGGATTAAGAAAGCATACTTGTAATTATTGCAATGGGTATAAACGAGATGGGAAATTACCTCCAGATCAACAAAGTGTTAGCACATGTTTGGCCTTTGCTGGCTAATTTACAGTATACTCTAACAGACACTTTGTAAAGTAACCAACCGCAAATTAAAAGTGGCGTTCTTTTCTAAAAACGTATTTGTTGGGTAAATTAGTATCACATACCAACTGTAAGTCATGGTAGGATTAGAAAAGCATAGGACAAGAATGCTTAAGAGGATAGACGTGGTGACAAACGAAAGCATCCAGTAGAATCCCAGCTAGAGTTATTAAGTTCACAAGTGCATTCTATAAATGTAATACAATTTGCAATACACTGCTTAGAGGGAACATCGGTATCCACTGTTAAAGCCACAGAGCTCCATGAGACCCACACACTGTGCATTCATACAGCAGGCTGTACAAGTCAACTTGTAAAAAGTTCAGCATTCACATACCAGGAAGTAACTTGAATGAATGTTTAAGTGTTGTACACCAGCACTTGCCCTTACGGTTCTTTGAAGCAGAAAATGTCAGTTTCTTGATAACAAGCACTTTTAGCCCTGCTAAGGGTTATATGAATAGTAGGGCTGAACGATTAATTGCATTTGCGATAAAAACGCGATTTCCTAATCGCAAAGGCTGCGATTTGGTCACATGACTCGCGAGAGCAAATCAGTCTGCACTCCGCAGAGAAAGCATCAACTTAGCATGCTAACGCTACACTGTACCTTGAGCTGATTTCTGTCATTCAAACAACTCTGAGTTGTAGTTTAAAACTTTTACAGCAATTTTAATAAAATGAAGGGTTTTATTCTGGTTCGAGTCCATACGTGCAGTTAATGGATACAGACACGCAGAACTGAAGGCTCGGTTGGCAACTAGCTCTGATTAGCGGTTAGCTCCGGTTAGCGGTTAGCTCCGTTATAAAGATATGGAGTGGAGGAGCTGCCACTGAGAGGGGTAACAACCAGACTGATAAATGACGTTCGGGGAGCTTTCACAGCAGCGTGGCCGCGGTGTTTCAACGGTTTTATTAGTACAGTTAATCCCACGGCAAGAACACCAGCAACTAGCTAACGCAACGATAGCCTCTCTGAGCAAGTGCACACGGCAGCACGCAACTTCACGAGGGGGAGGGGCTGGAGGCAGCTCCTCTCTGTGCATTGTAAAAAATTACACTGGTGTGTGTGTGTGTGTGTGTGTGTGTGTGTGTGTGTGTGTGTGTGTATATATATATATATATATATATATATATATATATATATATATATATATATATATATATATATATACTATATTTTTACTTGTTTAACTGTCTAGTGTGTAATTGTTCATACTATAAAATGATTTATTGTTTGTCTTTGTTGAATAATACAGAAGACAAAGAGCTTAAAAAAACAATCGAATCGAAATCGCAATATTTGGGAAAAAAATCGCAATTAGATTATTTTCAAAAATCGTTCAGCCCTAATGAATAGTTATCTGAATGGCAATGTCATGTGCTCTGTTCAAAACAATGGGGTTGGTTTTGGGTGTACGAAGAACCACCAGCTACTGGGGGCCTTTAAAATATGTGTTTGCTTTGGTAAAGGGCTATATCTACCAGTTTTTTTGTGTATTAAGTTAGATTTTTAGCTTCCTAGCCTACAGTGTTTGCCAAAGAACACACACCGTTACCATTATGAAATACTGCTTGACCGCTCTAAAGCAGCTTTGAGCTGATCAGTCTGAGCATGTGCAATAAATGCATAAAAGCATCATGTGATCGCAGAATCCTCCAAATTATTTTAGGATAAGGTGATGAAAATCCAGTTGATATTGTGTTAGCCCAGATCCAAAATGTTTTGGAAGCTAAGTACACTCACTTAAAGGATTATTAGGAACACCATTCTAATACTGTGTTTGACCCCCTTTCGCCTTCAGAACTGCCTTAATTCTTTGTGGCATTGATTCAACAAGGTGCTGGAAGCATTCTTTAGAAATGTTGGCCCATATTGCTAGGATAGCATCCCCCACACCATTACACCACCACCACCACCACCACCAGCCTGCCCAGTGGTAACAAGGCATGACGGATCCATGTTCTCATTCTGTTTACGCCAAATTCTGACTCTACCATCTGAATGTCTCAACAGAAGTCTTCAACTGTCTTTGGTGAGCTTGTGCAAATTGTAGCCTCACTTTCCTATTTTTAGGATAGCACCCTCGTGAATTAGCCTACCGTTGCTAACGTACATTCATAAATTCTACATAACATTGTCCGTACCCACAGGACATCAGACTTACTTATTGATGCACAACAGTGTCCATGAACTTCCAATGAGGGGAGAATGGAAAGTGTGATAGCGTTGTGACGCCTTTTCTCTCTCAACTACCGCATGCTAATAAGTTACTAGTCCAGGTAGAGCGAGCTAATGCTGACAGGGAGAGAGAGAGACTGTATCACTAATAGCCAATCCAGTCTGCTCAAAGCGATGGTCTTTTTTACAAATAGGTTGCACGTAAGGGGAAAAAAAGTAGCTTCCACTTATGGGGCCCTATCTTGCACCCTGCGCAGCACAGTGCAAAGCCCGACGCAAGTGTCTTTGCTAGTTTAAGACCGACGCAGTTGTCAATTTCCCGTCCAGCGCCCGCGACTAGGATTAGCGTGTGTCTGACAGGGTGGGGGGGGCGTGGCATCACAATGGTGGTTCTCTATCGTGATGTCAGCCGTCCATCGGCACAACCCTAATTCAGACCAGCCCGTCTGGCACCAACAACCATGCCATGCTCAAAGTTGCTTAGATCACCTTTCTTTCCCATTCTGACATTCAGTTTGGAGCTCAGGAGATTGTCTAGACCTGGACAACACCCCTAAATGCATTGAAGCAGCTGCCATGTGATTGGTTGACTAGATAATTGCATTAACGAGAAATGTAACAGGCGTTCCTAATAATCCTTTAGGTGAGTGTATTTTGACATGAATGAGTCACTTTAAAATGCAATGTGACAGTCATGTGGGCAGTCACAGCGAGTATGAGATTCTCGACATCCTCAACAAGTTATGTTTATTATCTCAAACGTGAAAAATGTGATGCCAACTCTCAGTTCACACTTTTTTTTATTCGCCAGGCAGACTTAGCTTACCCAGTTCTAGGGGTGTGTGGGTGTGTGTGTGTGTGTGTGTGTGTGTGTGTGTGTGTGTTTGGGGGGTGTCGATACAGCATAGTATCACGATATTTTCTGTCGCTGCTTGACAAGCCCATAAAATGGAAGTGAAAAGAGAAAAAACTGAAAATTATCTTTTTAGATAAAACCGATGTTGACAAAGTTTCCTTTTGGGGACATCATTTGCAATTGGGAAAAATTTGAAGTTGGAAAAAAGGTAATAAATTGCAATATATTGCAATATATCGTAGAATATTGCAATATGTTTAAATCGCAATAATATCGTAATGTGACATAAGTATCGTGATGAAATCGTATCGCGGGGCCTCTGGTAATTCCCACCCCTATAGTTAACCCAATTTGTCCGTAATATCGTTCAAAAGCTTTGATGATTGGTTAGATCTGATCAGAGCTCAGGCCTCATGGGGAAAAAGGAACGTGGGCTTTTTGGTCACCAAGCCTGTGATCACACCTACAGTTGATTTTGTATCTGGAAAAGTTTACTTTGATGCATTTTTTTCTGTTTGAGTCAAAACTCAAACAAGATTCAAACTTGTAAACAAAAGTCAGACAGACCCACAAGTATCTCATTTACTGGATATTAGGACAATTTGGCAGTGTGACGGCAGTCAAAACAAATCAAGATTCCTCTCCCTGTAACCATGAAGGGTAGACTCGGCTCTGCTCTTTACTAAATCGCACAACTCCTTGTGTTCGCATCAGCTCTGAACACATAAGGAAACATCTTAATATACAGTAAGCATCCACTGAGACTCAATTTGTTACACAAGGCTTTCCAAGCATAAGTAAGTGCTGACAAACGGAGGTGAACATCTGTCCTCTTGCAACCAAGGAACAGTGTACAGTAACTGAGGGTTAAATCCTGTATGCATGTTGCTTGTAAAGGGACTAAGAATTGCATGCTCACAAGGTCTCAGCGTTTTTTTCGTACACACCTGAGTTCAAATGGCGTTGTTCTCATCTGACCGGACCAACTAATGTTAAAGAGCCTGAAGACACCGCCTGGTGTGACTAAATATATGAATGTATACTGAAAGGTTGAGGACCAGCAACAGTGTGGACTGAGTAATTTTTGTCTGCAAAGCCTGCATGCAAAGTATGCCAAAGATAAGCACAGAGAAAAAGCACAGAACCGCAACAGATACTGTGACATTAATGTTAAGCGTAATGCAAGTGTCATAAAATGCTTGGTCGAAATGCTTATTTTTTTAGGGATTAGAATGGGGCCTTGCTTTTTTTTCCCGATAGGCCTACAGAGTCCAGTACTTAAGTGTCTCAGTATATTCTGTCGCGTGGAAACGTTCTCAATATCGCATTATTCTTTCATAGCTCACCTTAGCAGTGCTCCCTGTAACTCACCCCAAAGTTCTCAGATCACCTAACCAGATAAGAAACACTTTGTCAGCAGCTCACCATATCTGTCTCTGCTTGCACTGGAGCTGTCTGTGTGAACATGCATTGGCTGACACATGCATATTCCTTCAAATCAAACTCTGGACAAAACAAACGAGGCAGGAAATAGACTTTTCACTCACACCTAGAATGTGTCAAGCAATAGATGCAGGCTCACATTTTGTGCTCCTCCTACAATTATAGACACATTAGCCTTCTTGCTGTTACAGGAAGACTGGTTTATCATCACCTGTTCTGGCACGGGTTTCATCCAAGTACAGAGTACACAATTGATTACTAAAATATCAGTTGGTAAAGTGATGAGCACTGGATGGACTAAAAACTAAATTTGGTTCAAGCCCTGACATGCTAGATTACGTTTTCATCATTATCCACTACAACCTCATTTACACGGACCCCACAGGACAAAACACAAAGGCTACAAGAACAAAGCACAAAATAAAACTTGCATGCAGGCCTACAGGTGGGCGTGGACTGTACTTAAAAAAAAAAAAAAAAAAAAAAAAAAAAAAAACACAGCCAGAAAAGAAGAAGATGCTCTGAACTCAGAGATATCTCACTTCCAGTGGAAAGCAACGCACAGTGTACTGTAGCCCTGTAAGACAATTCGGCTCAAGTTGCAAACTCTGTTAGGTGCTATATATAGCTCACCAGGATATTGTAGATACACAAACAGCATGAAGCGCCTGTGTGCACACACACACACGCACAGGCTGTGTAGCAAAGGAGAAATAAACTGTATTATCTCTCTCTCTGTGAACAGGTTAAAGTGTAGCATTATCACACCATATTCAACAGGCTGAACTGACTGAGCAGCGTCATCTTGATGTCTTAAGGTTACTGGATTGAGACCACACACACACACACACACACACACACACACACAGGAAGAAAGAGACAGGAAAAAGGGTGTGTGAGAAAGAGCACTTCACATACTGTATGACAGCGTTTAGCTATATAACTACAATCCTAATAGTGGTAAGGGTTATTACAACATACATTTTCACAACTAACTTCAACAAACATAACGTTTTAGTTGTCGGACATAAACTTAGCTTGACGTCCAGCTGCACAGTATGCTTTAATGTGTGTAACTGAATCACAGCGGGGCAGGAAATGCCTCTTAAAATAACACGTTTTTAAATTACACAGATATAAGTGGTTTCCATTACAGCTAACGTTGACCACGGTAACAATAAAGAGGCAAATAATGTTAAGCAGCGGCAATATTAACAGCATGTTAGTCTCCACATGCCCACGCTGAGTCTGTGTTGAAGTGACAAGCAACGTTATCGTTACGCAGTCTGTCTGTCACCCTGCTGAACACAGTTTAGCTGCTTAGCACAAAACCATGCAAATGCTGCTTTGGCTGCATCTGTCAGATTAGCTTCCTGGCAAGCTAATATTAGTAATTTACACATTATGGATTTACATGTTCTGACACGTGAAAACACCAAAGTAGAGCAAGCACCGCATTCTCGTTAGGAGAATTTAAGGACACATGCCCCTGGTGTGAACCCCGGCGCTCACGAGTGGAGACTTGCTGCGCCAGCCAGCCAGGTCCACGGGCTAACTTAGCATGCTAATTCCTGTCTTCGCTAGGCTACTTGCTTGTATACTGACGTTGCCGTAGCACACATCTGCAAGCGAACCAATGCTAGCTAACGGGATTTGAACTTTGTTATTGGCTTGCTAGCGACCCAAAGACTTCATTAAAAGAAAAGAAAGTTATAGTCCACACGTACGGAAGACAGCTCCGAAATAGGCAAACAGCTAGCGTGCGTCGGCAGTGACAGTGTTTTGAAATGCTGTGTACTCTACCTGGTGTGTGAGATCAGAAGAGGCCGATGTCAGGACTGACGGCCAGTCGACATTCCCCGGAGTGGCCGCCGCCGCCGCCGCCGCCGCCACTGCTTGCTCCGTTCGCCGTAACGTTACCACTGCGCAAGATGGTCCCGATGTTTGATAAGAAATGAGCTGGTGCAGTTTGACGGGAGGTTAAGCTGGGGATAAATAACACGGCGTATCTAGGTTGAAGTTTCGGTCGAAATCAGGGGACGCGTCACCTTGCAGCGGTTCATGACTCCCACTATTCAAGATGTAGAAGGGCAGGACGTTGCATTTCTCTGCGAGTCCGTATCACTCCCAGCCGCTGACAATAATTATTGTGGCCACACGGGCATTCATGTCACTGTAGGATACTGATATGTCATACTGGACTTCTGTGCTGGCTGAGAGTCGCATTTTTATCAGGATTATATGAATGGCAATGTCAATCACTTCAAAAATGATTAATATGATTCTTAATATGTTGTTTAGATGATGGTGATGTCAACATCCTGAAATAAAATGCTGTCTTTTAGACTTAAAATGCACTCTAGGTGCCTTTCCCTAAACTTAAATCAATAAAATAGCAGAAAAGTGTGTGTTTTATTTCCATCTAATTAGGTCTATCTGATCCAGCAAATCACTCTTTCCATCTCAGACAACATTTCTAATGGACACCATACTGCAGTAAATTTCAAATTCAAAGAGGAAGTAAATCAGAAACACTGTAAACTGAGCTCAGACGCTTCAAGGTTTGGGGGAAACATTATAAAGTTACTCTGAGTGGAGATCCAGTTGTTGCACTGTTAAACCTGCTCCTTTTTCAGTTGAATACTCCCTCTGGTGGTATGGGTAGCATAAGATTGGGTTGACAACATATATCCTCAAGTGAACCTGGGATGAAGGCCTTTCTTGCAAATATAGCCTACTTGACAGTGTTTTTAAATTGAGATGGGAGTTTAAGTAATGTTTCATACAATTTGTTACCTAGGACAAGCTGATAGAGCACATGTGTTTTTTTCTGCAGCAATATTTACAGTTAAGAACAGGCTTGGCTATATCTAGGAGCAGCATAAGACACGATACCTTTCTGGTGCTGGCTCCCACTTATCCCTACCAAAGTAATTGCCATAATCAATGGACCATGAGACGTTGTTCAGACAGAGAGTATATCTCATATGCTTTTCTTGTCCAGATGTTGCAAGGATTTGCACCTGCAACAGTTGCTTCTCTAGTATGTTTTTAGACTATCCACAATGGAGGGATTTATCTTTTTTGTTGCTGAAAGGATGAATAAGGAACCCTGATTTATTTGTTTTTTTTATCAAGCAACCAATTGTATATTAGGCAAGGAGACATAAGTCATAAATCACAGAGGAGGGAGCTGCAATGATTTATACTGAGAGGTAGAGGAATAAAACACAAATCTACAGTGGACTGGATGCGCGTCAGAATGGAGCAGTGTAAATAATCACAAACCACAGAGGTGGCTTGCTAAGACTTCCTGACCTGCGGACATGGAACGAGAGCAGGCAGACAGGTCCGAGTCGTGAAGGAGACCCACCACTGTCTTCATGACCTTCTCCTTCCAGACAAGGCAGAAAGGACTGGCATTAATCAGCCGAGGAAGCGCCATCACACCTGTTGGCATCAGACATTTATAATCACTGAGTAATTAAATAGCTGAAGATTTTAGTTATGCCACTGGGCAGAGATATGCACTCTACATTATTCTGTCATGATACGCCAAATCAGAAGGGAAATAAGCTCAGATAAGCTTTTTTGTTTTATGGTTATTTGACACAAGGTTTTTTTTTTTTTTTCTTTAATTTGTGTATGCTTTTTTTCGTAGACACACTAAATGCCAATCGAGTATTTTTTTTAATTTGAAAGAAAGTATACAAAAAAGTGGGGCTCTAGACATCACTCCTGCCAAATAGAGCAGCCTGGGAATATTTAAGAGTGAATAAAACAGCCAGCAGACAGAGTATGCTGCATTTTTTATTGTATGATGAAAATGCAAAAAGATGCTGTGAATTCTACCCCAGCGTCCCTGTCCCCCCCTCTGAGATATGTTTTATCTGAGTCCATTATTCTCTGCTGGTTTATGGCAAGCAGAGGAATGAGCTAAATTAGGTGAGGAAATGAGAGGAGAGGAGGAATTGGGAGCCCGGTATTTGGAGAGAAAGAAAATGAAACAGAGGAGGAAGGTCAAGAGAACATAAGAAAGGAGCAGTGTGGAATGAGAGAGAGGAGGGAGATAGAGAGAGTGAGACAGAGAGGATGAGAAAGTGAAACTATGTTGTCATGGAAACTGGCATGGACCTGAAGAGCAAAACAAGAATGTAAATTGGTTTACCCTTAGGGAATGTGATGGTGCTACAGGGAAGAAATAAGCAGAGAGATGGATTTAAGAGAGGACTTTCCGTAACAGTGAATGCAAATAAAGAGATTTGAAACGAAAATAAATGTATATTAATAATGATGATGACAAAACTATGGATATTTGAATGTAGAGGCGTATATCAAGCATCTACATGTATAATGTACAGTATCAGTTTGTGAGGTGTAGAGGTCAGTGTGAGTCTGTGAATCACTAACATGGCTACTAAAATGACTTGTGGCTCGGCTACTGCTGCTTTTTATTTCTAAAGGTTGCCATTTAGTGATGGAGATACATGTAAGCCCTCTCACACTTTTCATACATCATTGCAATAGTGAAAATAGAAGAGAGGACAACCTTAAAGGACAGGAAAAATGACAATGAACACATAAAATGAAATTAACAGACAATGGGTAAGACAATGAGAACTACGGCTTTACATTAAAGCAAGTGTATAGCCTACAAATGTATTTTAAGAAGTGATTTCAAAGAAAAAATAAATGTATATAAGTAATGATGATGACAACATTATGGATATTTAAATGTAGAGGCATATATTAAGCCTCTGCATGTATAATGTATCAGTTTGTGAGTTTGTGTAGAGGTCAGGGTGAGTGTGTGAATTACTAATATGGGTAAACAACTTGTGGCTCGGCTACTGCTGCATTTTATTTCAACAGGTTGACATTTAGTGATGGAGATGCACGTAAGCTCCCTACTCACACTTTTCATTCAAGAATCTTAAACATAACAGGATTCAAGCCTCCTTCTTAAGAAAGCCACCTGTCAGAGGCCCGCCAGAAATTTGCACAGGTATTATAGGGAGCAAAAAAAGAAAAGTTTTTTCTGTACCTCATCCTCATGTTACCTCTCACCTGTGGGCTTTTTTCCCCCCACACTGCCAAAGCCTTTGCCGGCACTTTGCTCGCAAACATTCCTCTTTCAGTCAACTGCTGGAATCCTATCATTGGATCTGATTTTAGTTGGCTAGAGATGATAGGAATGTTGCCAAGAAACTAATGGTTTCCGTGGTGACAAACACTACCCATTAGCCATTGTGTGTAGCGATGTAGGATGTCAAGTCCCTCACCTACAATCTCTACCAGCGCTTTCAGAGTGAGAACAGCATGTGCTCAACATACAAAAGTGTAGGTGTTCTTGTACAAAAGTATCATACTATATGCCCTCATGTGGCACATAGTACCAAAAAGAACACTTTCATTTACGTAGCCTCCATGTTGAAATGTTTTCATGTTGATTTCCACACACATAATCGTTGCAGAAAAGGCCGTGCACCAATGTATGCATGCAATAAATTACACATTACATACAAGACAAGAAAAGAATTGGTACAGTAGCTGCATGTCAAATACAGGACTTGAGAGCCAGTGCAGACACAATGAACACGGAAATGACATACTACACTGAAACACTGTAGCAGTCTTGACATACAATACTGTCATTATCAGTCATAATCCTAACTATTTCAAACAGAAATGGATCAACTTGAGAATGCAGTGAAGCACAAAACAAAGTGACAACGATGCAGCAGTGGCTGACATTGATATATAGCTTGAATAACCAGCAGCCATGTGCAGATGTGTTAGTTTGTTCAGTCAGTCTGACACCGTGTGTGTGTGTGTGTGTGTGTGTGTGTGTGTGTGTGTGTGTGTGTGTGAGAGAGAGAAAGAGCGTAATTGTAATTGGGGAGAGGCGGTTGCCGTGGCAGCTGGTGCAGGCACTGATGCACACGAGCAGTATCAGCAGGTGGTTTCCCAGATGGCCAAAGTCAGCAACAATCACGTTTTCCTCTTGCTCTTACTTTAAAATCATGCAGGTCTTTGATGGAGGGCAGCCAGCAGACACAGACATGACAAACTTCTCAGAAAGGGCGGAGGCACAGCCAGACCTAGCAGTGATGGATGCTAGGGATGTGGACAATTTGCTGTGACATGTTTAATCAGAATCTGAATCAGCTTTAATAGCCAAGCAAGTGTGAACACACAAAGGAATTTGACTCCGGTTTGGTATTGCTTTCAGAATAGACATACATTGTACAGCTAAAACAAAGACAGCGAGCTGAACAAAGATAAACAGAAATATTTGACTGTTATGAACAGATAGAAGTATGTACAGTATATAAAAAGTGCATATACACATAAAGACAATAGGGCAAATTGTGCTGGAATGAAATAAAAAATGGTTGCTTATATACATGAGGTAGGTGGTAATGACATAATGCATAATAATAATTTAAAAAAAGTTTACAAAGTGCACATACAAATCAATACACATACAGTAGATACACATCATTGTAAAAATAGAAGATAGGACAACTTTAAAGGACAGGAAAAACGACAATGAATAATTGAAAATTGAAGGAAATGAACAGGTGATAGGGTCAAAAGACTATTAAAAAAGATTAATTAAAGATTATTAAAAGACAACATTACATAAAAGCAAGTCTACACAAATGTGTTTTAAGAAGTGATTTAAAAAGAAGTCACTGATTCAGCGAGCTGTAGCTCCTCAGGCAGGTCCTTCCAAACCCAGGTGCCCTGATGGAGAAGGCACCATCACTTTCTGGTTTTCAGCCTCGGCTCTGGAACGGTTAGAAAAATCAGAAATCAGAATCCGAAAAATGGATTTATCGCCAAGTAAGTAGCATTTACGAGGAATTTGCCTCGGCTGTTGGTGCATACATGAACATATTAAACATTCATATGAAATAAACAAACAATAAATACAGAAACACATAACACATACGTATTTCACGTTAAGAGGAAAGAGGCTGTATGAATGTGCAAAAAAATGCTGAGGGATGTGCAAAAGTTCAGGATATATAGAATGTGTAGAGGACATGTATATAGTCCAGGATGTAGGATTAAGATTCAAGAAGGGCCCCCACCCTAGGATCTGCGAACGGGCTCATGTGGGGTCGGCATATCGAAGTATGTTTGACAGATATTTACATGTTTACCGTATGTATTTAACACTATAAAATATATAATTGACTGAAAGGTGGGTGCTTGGTGTTGCAGGGTTATTGCACAGGGAATGATCCTGACACTATGGACTGGAGTTAAGTGTTTATCGCAGTGCCAGGCCTGGCCTGTGGGAAGAAGTTGTTTCTGTGTCTGCTAGTTTTGGCGTACATTGTTCTGTAGCCAGCTGGACTTGTAGGCCCTTATATTGTTGGGTAGTTTAATTTATAATAAAACATCGTAATTTATAAACTGCATGTGTTTTCTGTGCAAAAAGCTTAATTTCTAAAGTAACTAGTAACTAAAGCTGTCAGATTAATATAGTTGAGTAAATATTTCTTTCTGAAATGTAGCGGAGTATAAGTAGAAAGTGGCATGAAAAGAAAAGCCTCAAGTAAAGTACCTCAACATTTGGACTTAAGTACAGTACTTAGTAAATGTACTTGGGTACATTCCACCACTGTCTGTAGCGCCTACCAGAGGGGAGGAGGTGGAACAGTTTGTGTCCGGGGTGAGACTAGTCTTCAACGATGTTACCTGCCCGTTTCCTGACTCTGGAGGCGCACCAATGATTTTCTCCGCAGTCCTGACTGTCAGTTACAGTCTGTTCCTGTCCTGTTGGGTGGCCGATCCAAACCACACAGTGATGGACGCGCAGAGAACACGCTGCCGGTGTCGAGACACAAAGAGCATCTTTCAGTCAAACTGGAAATGTTCTCATCCCATCTGAGGGTTGTGATGTATTGAATTGACTAAACTGTGTACACAGAGGAGCCAGTTGAGGTGGTTTGGGCATCTGGTAAGGATGCCCCCTTGGGCGTCTCCCTATGGAGGTGTTCCAGGCACGTCCAGCTGGGAGGAGGCCTCGGGGAAGACCCAGGACTAGGTGGAGGGATTATATCTCCAACCTGGCCTGGGAACGCCTCAGGATCCCCCAGTCGGAGCTGGTTAATGTGGCTCGGGAAAGGGAAGTTTGGGGTCCCCTGCTCGAGCTGCTGCCCCCGCGACCCGACACCGGATAAGAGGATGCAGATGGATGGATGGATGGATGGGTGGTGTACACAAGGCAGTACTGATGATTACCAGGGGCAGATGAGCATCTGGGTTCATGTGGAAGTCAAACTCTTCTCCATAGTCTTGTTTGTGTTGTGATCAAGGCTGTTGGCACACCTAAATACCCATGTGGCCAATTATTTGCAGTAGATGGCCACCTTGTTGACTTGGATTAGGTCCAGGTAGGAGGTCAATTAAGGTAATGTTTAGTTGGGTAGCTTTGGTTCGGTGAGTATCACACTGACAGCAGAGTGCTCATTAAAACACGATAACACAAAGGTTTTTTGTGTCTTCCTCATTGGCATTGGATGGGACAAACAAAAATACTACAGCTAAAGCTAGACAAATAACTGATCTAATCGAGAAACAAACAGCGGTGGAAGAAGTATTCAGATCCTTTACTTAAGAACTACTAAGTACTAATACCACACTGTAAAAAAAATACTACTAAGTAAAAGTCCTGCGTTCAAAATGTTACTTAAGTAAAAGTCTGCAAGTATCATCAGGAAAATGTACTTAAAGTACTAAAAGATGAAGAAACATCCTCCCATTTTAGAAAGTGTAAAGGATCCAAACATTTATAATAAAACATCAGGTTTTATAAACTACATGTGTTTTGAGTACAAAACTCTTAATGTGTAAAGTAACCAGTAACTAAAACTGTCAGATGAATGTAGTGGAGTAAAGAGTACAATATTTCTCTCTGAAATGTAGCGGAGTAGAAGTAGAAAGTGGCATGAAAAGAAGTAAAATACGGTGTATCAAATGTGTACTTAAGTACAGTACTTGAGTAAATGTACTTCGTTACATTCCACCGCTGCATTGCAGTCAGTTAAAATAAATGCTGCTCTTGTTTTTATCTTACTTGTGGTCAGAGTAAGGAAAAACAGGAGCAGACAGTAGATGGCAGTAGAGTTACTCTGATGAATTTTAATCCTGGTCCCGGTCATTCACCGTTCCCTTGGTTTAGTGTCAGCTTTGCTTTACACAAGCACAGGTATGACTCACAGAAAAGCACAAGAAGAGTTAGGGCTTTATGAATGTTCACATACCACTCCAGATGTCTTTTAAAAGCTGGCAAATCCAGATGTTCCATATATTGTATAAACTGCCATTTGGGTGCTGTGTTGGCAAAATATCCCTAATCCTCTGCAACATAGTCCAACTGCACAGAATTGTTTCGTCCTGGGCTAATGCACAAATGTATGTTTCTTCTGTGGATAAAAGTAATTGCTAGTCCACAAACTTATATTAAACACATGAAAGAAAAAAGGTCAAATAAAAGGAAAGCTAAAAAGTTCCCAAACTTTTTCACTTCAAGGACCCCTGAAGTGACACAAAATAGACTCGGATTCCCATTTGACAAGATTTTGTCCCAGGGCCCCCACCTGATAGGATTTTGGCTTTTAGATGTTTTATTACAGAAAGAGTATCCATCTTCGTCCGCTTATCCGGTAACGGGTCGCGGGGGTAGCAGCTCCAGCAGGGGACCCCAAACTTCCCTTTCCCGAGCCACATTAACCAGCTCCGACTGGGGGATCCCGAGGCGTTCCCAGGCCAGGTTGGAGATATAATCCCTCCACCTAGTCCTGGGTCTTCCCCGAGGCCTCCTCCCAGCTGGACGTGCCTGGAACACCTCCCTAGGGAGGCGCCCAGGGGGCATCCTTACCAGATGCCCGAACCACCTCAACTGGCTCCTTTCGACGCAAAGGAGCAGCGGCTCTACTCCGAGCTCCTGACGGATGACTGAGCTTCTCACCCTATCTCTAAGGGAGACACCAGCCACCCTCCTGAGGAAACCCATTTCGGCCGCTTGTACCCTGGATCTCGTTCTTTCGGTCATGACCCAACCTTCATGACCATAGGTGAGGGTAGGAACGAAAACTGACCGGTAGATCGAGAGCTTTGCCTTCTGGCTCAGCTCTCTTTTCGTCACAACGGTGCGATAAATTGAATGTAATACCGCACCCGCTGCGCCGATTCTCCGACCAATCTCCCGCTCCATTGTTCCCTCACTCGCGAACAAGACTCCAAGGTACTTGAACTCCTTCACTTGGGGTAAGGACTCATTCCCTACCTGGAGAAGGCACTCCATCGGTTTCCTGCTGAGAACCATGGCCTCCGATTTAGAGGTGCTGATCCTCATCCCAGCCGCTTCACACTTGGCTGCGAACCGATCCAGTGAGTGCTGAAGGTCACAGACCGATGATGCCATCAGGACCACATCATCTGCAAAGAGCAGCGATGAGATCCCCAGCCCACCGAACTGCAACCCCTCTCCACCCCGACTACGCCTCGATATCCTGTCCATAAATACTACAAACAGGATTGGTGACAAAGCGCAGCCCTGGCGGAGGCCAACTCTCACCTGAAACGAGTCCGACTTACTGCCGAGAACCTGGACACAGCTCTCGCTTTGGTTGTACAGAGATTGGATGGCCCTGAGAAGGGACCCCCTCACCCCATACTCCCGCAGCACCTCCCACAGTATCTCCCGGGGGACCCGGTCATAGGCCTTCTCCAGATCCACAAAGCACATGTAGACCGGTTGGGCATACTACATACTACAGAAAGAGTATGAAACCCATAATCAGTGGTTGAATGTAACTAAGTACATTTACTCAAGTACTGTACTTAAAGGTCCAATGTGTAGAAATCTTTCCATCTAGCGTTGAGATCATATATCGCAATCAACTCTCTCACACCACGCAGTTCAAAGTACGTATCCCAGCTACAAAAAGCCGGTCTCTTGCTCTTTTCAATATCCTTTTTCTTTTTCTGGGCGAAGAAGACTCCTGTTCCTGAAATTTGGATTTTGAATACGTGTGGTCCTCCATGTTTCCTTCTTCAAACTTCTTCAAGGCAGTTCATGCGAATGCAAATGTAAAATTTCAAGCCAAAAGGAATACTTGGAATTGATGGTGGTGGTAAATATTCATGAAATAGGACAAGTTTGTGAATGGTCAACACAGATTTTGATAATGAACCACTAAAGACGTTACACACCGGACCTTTAAGTACAAATGTTGAGGTACTTTACTGGAGTCTTTTCTTTTCATGCCACTTTCTACTTCTACTCCGCTACATTTCAGAGAGAAATATTGTACTTCTTACTCCACTACATTCATCTGACAGCTTTAATTACTAGTTACTTTACACATTAAGATTTCTGCACAGAAAACACATGTAGTTTATAAAATCTGTTGTTTTATTATAAAGTAAACTAGCCAACAATATAAGGGCCTACAAGTCCAGCTGAAATGATTAGACCATTAAACACAACTGTTTGGATCCTTTCCACTTTCTAAAATGGGAGGATTTTTCTGCATTGAGTACTTTTACTTTTAATACTTGAAGTACATTTTCCTGGTGATACTTACATACTTTTACTTAAGTTACATTTTGAACGCAGGACTTTTACTTGTAACAGAGTATTTTTACAGTGTGGTACTTTTACAGAAGTAAAGGATCTGAATACTTCTTCCAGCCCTACCCATGACCAAACTAGACATACATTCTGTCATTGTGTTACTTATGGATGGAATTATAGTGAAATTAAATGATTCCCCTTTTTGCCGAGGACCCCCTGGAACCCCCATCTTGGACCCCTGGGGGTCCCCGGACCCCACTTTTGGAACCACTGCTCTAATGTACCGTCAACACTGGAAATGTTTCATTTTTATATATCATAATTACACTAATAAGCAGACTCAAACGGAATCTGCTGATTTTTTTCTCTCACAGTTGTCAGCAGTGATCCAAAATGAAAATCTGTGGAATTAAGCAGTCTGTGTTTCTGCTTGTGGTGGAGACGTGTTAACATTCAGAGTTTCATTTGAATTTTTTTCTTTTAATCTCCGGAAAATTCTGCGAAATTCTGAGTCTGCAGCATAGACTGTATAATATTAATGGACAACGCATCCGCGGAAGTGCCTTAAACCTGCATTCTATCTGAATTCCAGCAGGGGGAGACACGTGCGGTTGCAAAAGGAGGTCGGTTTCTGTAGTGTATGAGAAAGTGACGCACTTCTCACTTGATTTATTACCTCAGTAAACATTTTCATAATGAGTTCATGGTCTCAGTCGCTAGTTTTAAGTCGTCTGCAACACAAAATGATGTTCATTTTTTGAATTATGGTCTCGTTGATTTTAAAATCGGCAATAAAGCAGGGAGTGTTTTAGGCCGTGGCTATGATGTGATTTCCAGTGAAAGTGTGTAACGTAACGTAGAGTGTAAGTAGCTCCTCCTTCACTCCTCCCTCTCGTCTAAAATCGTCACATCCGCAACCAGGATGGCTGCGCCCGCAACGGCAAACTCGACAACTCATAGCAGATCTCCACAAACCAACGGGTGACGTCACACATGCTCTGTCCATTAATAATATACAGTCAATGGTCCGCAGACTCAGTGTGGCCCTGCTAATAAGAAACATTTTATTAACTCAACTCAGATTAATCTGACTAATCTGCACATATATCACTCATATCACTGCACAATAATGTGGAACATCCGACCAGTTGCAACTGTGTGTATTTCCATTTGTAAGGGTCTGGGAGACACAGGGCAGGCCATGCCATATGAAGTTTAAAGGGGCCACATGAGGTGAGGTCCTGCACTATTTGTGAATTTAAGTTTGGCCCTAAAAAGATTATGGGGAGTGGAGGTGTTGCTGTGACCTTTTTGTAAAGCTCTGAAAGCCTGGCCCGGCCCGCTCAGCTCTCCAACAAACACAGTGAGTGCAGACGTACACATGGCAGCGACTCCCTTTGAAACAGCCAGAGCTCCAAACAATCTGGATCCTATTAAATCCTTTTGTCTCTCTCCCATTCTCCCCTCCTGGTTGTGCTGTCTGTTTTGACTTTGTGTTATTCATATTCCCCCCCCCTCTGTCTTTAGCATCCCACAATGCATTGCGTCGAGACTGCCGGGCAGATGTTTTCGTGGTGCTGAACCATATGAGTATCAGGGTAGAGAAATGCTAGACAAACTCAGACACTGAACATAAAGCTGGGGAATAATCCTTAACATTTGATCATTTAATGTTTAATGTTTGTATGCCATTTCTTTTGTGCTGTAAAACTACACAGAGCTGTGAAAAGAGACAACCATCTTGTTCTATTGATCCTATAGCAGAAATCCTTGCCCCCAAACCCACATGACAGAGCAGCTGGCTGAGAGCGGCCTCATCTGGAACTGCCATCAGTCGCTTGTTAAATGCAGTGTGCGAGGGGGGTGGGGGGGACATGGCAGCATGCAATCACAGCCAATCCATAAGCATACACTGGGAACTGTGCGCACAAGCTCGGGTCAGAGAGCAGTTTGTTTAGTGTGTGTGTGTGTGTGTGTGTGTGTGTGTGTGTGTGTGTGTGCGTGCGTGGGTGTATGTGGGCTACATGCCGATGCTGGACCAGACCGTGATATAGAATCTGTGCTCCACTCCTCTCTCTCTCTCTCTCTCTCTCTCTCTCTCTCTCTCTCTCTGTCTTGGTAATTGATCCCAGACTGGACATTTGAGTTGCCAGCAGCGATTCATATCGTTTTTATCTTTCAGACAAGTCCTCTACTGCTTCCAGATGGGGGAAGGCACTCCGGGGTTCAAGTTTGTTTAAAAAAAAAAAAATGTAATGCTTTAATGTCTTTACCTTACAACAACCATGCAGCGAGAGGAGAAAGCTACAGCCGGTCACATACTTGTGTGTCACTGTAAAACCCATAGGCCATGTGTAGACAGTTTCTTTCTCTCTGCCGGTGTTTGTTTACCTGGCTACTGTATGTGTGAATGGAAGCATGCCAGTGCCAGTGTCAGTGGTTTTGGAAAAGGTATGAGGTTATGGAACAGATCCGAGTCTCTGAGTACGGCTTCGTGTTGCCATGTGTGTGCAAACTTGAGCTGATGAAAGTATTCACACAGTATCCTCATCTATTCTTTTATATTTCACCTTTAGGGCACATTCAACTTCAATATAAGATGGTGTTGTGTCTGAACATTGTTCTGCACAAACCCAGCCAAAAAGGACCGTAACTCCACCATTCTAGATGTAACTCTTCATACATGTCTAAGTGGTAATCCACACTGGGAAACAATGATATTATCCATTCAAAGATCAAAGTTTCAAAAAATGAAAGAATATACACACAGTTCATTTTCCAACATTGACAACGCAAGTCTCGTTCCACTCACAAGATTCCTAGGGTCCAAATAATGAGAAATGACTGACCTCTTTACGGTCACCTTTCCCACCTGAAAAGCTCTCATGACCTCCTTCATATAAGCAGAAACCACTTCAGAATGAGCAAGTATCCATTTTAGAAGCTTGTAAAGTAGCTGAAGGGAACAGAAAGATGAGAGGGATTGATGAGGGTTTTAACCTCTGTCTTACATGGAAACATCTGTCACATGTTACACTGAGGTGTTTGAGATTACGGGAAACTGTCCCGCCGAGTCATGAATACCAGTCCTCCAGTTCCTCTAACATCATTTTTTAATGTATAGATCTGGGCAGACCTGTACTTTGAGCCATATTTCATTGTATAGAGTGAAACTCAGGGAGACAATATTTATTAACAATATGGTTATAATGTACAATTAGTTTCAGAGGCTATAAGGATTAGCTTTTAGCTTCTAACTGGAGTTCAAAACAATAAACTGGTGGCTAAAGCCAGCTATTTAGCCATTCACTTTTTTTAAAAAATGCATAAAATACTGCAATAAACCATGCAGCCTCTTTATAACGTTAATCAGCTACATGGCAATTATAACGCAGCAGAATTATAAGCACCTCCATATCCAGGGCTTTAATTGACACCCTCCAACCCGCCAAATGCGGGTTAAAAATGAACTTTGGCGGGTAACATTGTAAAGGTACTAGCCGGTTTGGCCAGGGATGAAAGAAGCAGGTAACACTGCGTCTGTTTGTTCGGCCAGCTGCAGAAACGATGCGTTGGACTGGGGGGGAGGGAAAGGGACTGAGTACCCAGGGCCCTCATGTGAGGAGGGCCCAAAAAGATGCTAGAATGAATAGCTGTGGATGCAGGGAGGGGCCCATAGAAAATGCCTTTCTACAGGGCCCAGAATTTTGTGCTACGCCCCTTAACGATGCGACAAGTCAATGTTGCCAGATTGGTCTGTTTTCCACCTAGAAATTTGGGCGGTTTTGTGTGTGTTTGGCTTGGAAACGTAATCTTTGTTTATCTGGCAACATTGCTGTAACTGATTGGCTGGTAACTTTAAAAATCTACTAGCCGTGTTGGCTGGTGATCAAAAAAGTTAATTTAAAGCGCTGTCCATATCGGATTTGAGTCTCCAGCTAATTGAGCCACTGTTGGCTGCGTGTGTCAACATCAGTGTAAAAAAAGTTTTTTCTTAGGGCTGTCAAACGATTAAATTTTCTTAATCGCGATTAATCGTTGAATTTCTATAGTTAATCGCGATTAATCGCATGTTTTATCACATGATTAAAATTCTATTATTTTGCATTTCAGAACTGTTTTTAAGTACATATTAACAATGGAAAGCCATTCTTATGAGTGTATCTTGATTGGGAATCGTCGGAATCCTCTACAGTGAAATACAGACAAACTTTACACCGTTTAGTGTTAGCTGTCAGCATTGTAACCGTGTTTAATCCAGCTACTACCTAGCGGTAGGCTAACGTTAGCTGCTGTCGAGTATAGTGTTAACTAGCGTCACGTGCAACGGTGTTTCTGTTTCCTGTAACGTCCGTTTTCAGAGCACCAGAGAGAAAGACATATCAGTGGCGAAATCCGCGTTTGCTATTCCTGCAGCAGCAGGATGTGTTACGAGGAAGTACGGCAAAATAGTAGCCTGTTAGGCACAACGCAAAGCTGAGTGAAGTGAAAATAAATTAATAAATGGCGGCATGTGATTAATACGATTAAAAAAAATTAACGCATTATGCTCGATCCTTAATCGCATAATGCTGACAGTCCTATTTTTTCTACATGATGCATCAGTTTGAATTAAAACCAATGGAACAAAGTCTCTCTATACTGTATGCTGGAAAGATTAGGTCTATCCCCCTTCCACTCACTCAAAGTGACTATGAAGCTTAAATACTAGAGATACATTTCTTCTTGTTGCCAAATAAAAAGTGATTTCATTACTGTTATTTCCCAGCAACAGCATCGGCTGCATTTCATAAATATGTCAGCGCAAAGACTAATCACCAGTTGTAGAGGTTAGGATTGAGCCAACAGACGGGTGGAGTAATACAAACACACATTAGCAGCAGCATGGGAGTTAGGAGCTGACTTGATGTTAGCTGAGATCATAGTTGGTTCCATTAAGTCACTATAGATTACAGACATATTTATTCCTCTAAGGTTTCAAAACTCTGTACCCTGAAGGCATGTTGTTAGGTCCAGAAAGTCACAGGAACAATAATAATTAGTGTGAAGTTAGTGTGAACTTGAGTGTGATTCCATTTAACCCTTGCGTTGTCTTTGGGTCAAATTTGACCCATTTTCAAGGTTTCTTTATCAGAAATATGTGCTGCCATTCAAAATAATAAAATGGTTTCAAAACAGTATCCTGACTAAACATTGACATATATCAGTCTGTGATAATCCATCAACATATATTCATCTCATCCTCACTACATAATTCAAAATTTGTGCTTGTTTTACTCCAAAATTAGGTATAATTTCATGTACAGTAAGTGAGGTTTATTGACCATAAATTCAAAAATAGGTGTGAAACTAGTGGTAATGAGTTGAAATGAAGTAGTGGGTGTGGCAGTAGCTCAGTCCGTAGGGAGTTGGGTTGGGAACCGGAGGTTCAAGTCCTTGTACGGACCAAAGTACGGAGTGTGGACTGGTAGCTGAAGAGAAGCCAGTTCACCTCCTAGGCACCGCCAAGGTGCTCTTGAGCAAGGCACGACCCCCCCCAACTGCTCGGGGCGCTTGTCCAGCAGTCGCAGCCCCCTCACTCTGACATCTCTCCATTAGTGCATGTAAAGGACCTGAGCATGTGTGTGTATTTCAGGCCTGTGTGTTCTAACAAATCAAGTGTAAATTGTAATTTCCCTGTTCACCACCCTCCCATCAGGCAGACTGAGAACCCCCAGCACATTCACAAATAGACTCCGGAACAGCTTCTTCCCCAACGCTGTAAACATATTGCAGAAATCATACACACATCCACACATACAAACACACATCCCTTGCCCCTTCATGTGTGAGATGTGCTTGGGTGAGAATGTGCTGGTGTATGTATATATATATATATATATTTCTTTTTTTTTTACTCTATGCTGCTATTTGGGGAGGATGGTCCAACAGAATTCCGTTGTACTGCATACAATGACAATAAAGATCTATCTATCTATCTATCTATCTATCTATCTATCTATCTATCTATCTATCTATTTAATATAATAATAATAAATAAAATGAATAAAAATGAATAAATAAAAAAAAAAGTTGGCTAGAAGGTGTAAAATAGAATTGGGTGATAATTTATAATTCAAGCTTTATAATTGGGAAAAACAGACCGGGTGAAGGACAACAAGTGCATGGTCCCCCCCCCCACACACACACACACACACACACACACACACACACACACACACACACACACACACACACACACTCACACACTTTACAAATTAGTGGTGTGCTCGTAAATTACACACGCAATGTGTTTTGCTAGAAGACGAAGGAGTTAAACAATGTTTGACAACTCCATTACGCCAGTGGAAACCAGACAGTAATTTCACTGTCATGTTTGAAGCATTTTTGAAGCTAATTTTCGGTTTCAGGGAAACGTCTCAACATTGACATTGTCAGCATGCCACAGTGTTGGCTTCTGTTGAGTCTGATAATTTACTGTCGTACATCTGGTGATAAATTGGATAATAATACAAAGTGTTTCCCAAATGCTGTAGTATAAACAGTTTGAAGAAGAAAATAAAGGGTCACAGTGACAATGAAATGTCATCTGACACTGAAGGGAAACTAATGAAGTTAGCATCTGCCCATAGCTATTTAAGCACCTGCGTTGCTGCCTGTTTGAGCCCATTTACCACTCATCATTATGCACACTTAACATCACTGCTAATCATTTTTGAAAGCATGCTACAGTTTTAAGTTTCTGAACTGTGCTTTTACCAACTTCAAGGTATGCCCATTAGTTCCATTCATTTCTGAACACGGTGAAAAACTATATGCAAAGGCTTTCAACTTTGACCTAATCCATCACAGTGAACATTAGTTAGTTGTCATCCCAAAAATGTAAGCATTAAGTATAAAGGGGCTGTAGGTAGGATTGTGAAGATCCAGGACTTAGCCTAAAAATTTGAACATTGACAACTTCTGAGTCCCTCCCCCCTTTCTAATAAAGCCCAAAAGCCCAAAATCTCCTAAGCCCCTCCCCCCACAAGGGAGAATGAATGCGTGTGCATGAGCAGTGATTGACACACAGTTAGACACCCCCTCTGGCCCTGATTGGTGCATCTGAACAGGGAGTTGTGGATTTTTGCAAATCGCACTACAGGCTGTAGGTGGTGACAGAGGAGCCAGATTTTTTTTTAAATGACCTGCTTCATGTAGTTCTACTCGAACATAGGGTCAGTTTCAGCAATATGACAAAAAGTTAGTTTTATAAGTCTTACCAACTGCACCTTTAAGCAACATTCAAGACGAGAGATCAATACTGATCTGTGATGATTGTCATGAAGTATGGAAATGATTGGCAACAACAAACAAGATATAACATGCTAATTAGTTTAGTAGGCATGTTTGTTTTACTACGGGCAGAGCCAGCTGTTTCCCTTTGTTTCCAGTATTTATGCTAAGCTAAGCTAGCCAGCGGCTGGCTGTAGCTTCGTATTTAGTGTAAAGATATTAGAGTGATATCAATCTTCTCATCCAACTCTCGTCAAGAAAGCATAAAAGCGTATTTCACAAAATGTTGAACTGTTCCCTTAAAACATGCAACGACACCGGCACAAACACATTTAGCAATGGACAGCTATTTGCACAATTTTTCCAGCCGTTTGATAATAGAATGCCTAAAAATCTGTACATCATTTGGGAAAACACGATAGTTACCAAGGGAAAGAATCATCCTGTAGAGCCGACATCCTGTTTTATGAAACCAGAACACAGCAAATGTTGAGAGGATGACTTATTTTCACTTCTGCCTCCTAAAGAGAGGCAAAAACTGCCTGATGTTACTATTTAAAGTTATCTAACGTAGATAGTGTAAGAATTCAGCGTAAACAGCATGACTGATCTTGAAACCTATTTGTAGTAGAGTTCACAGAATGAACGGCGCTATTTCCTCAGTAATGGAGCTCAGCGCAAATTCTTTCAGGAAGACTTCGAAATAACGTCAATCACCACTATCTCTTCCTAAAAATATTCAGCTGTTAAGAGGCGTTTACTTTTCAGTAAACCAACCAAAATTGGCCACGACAATCATGATCCAATCACAGCATGACATCCTGCTTTAAATGTCTTCTCCTTTCTTGCTATCAGCTGTCTTTTCAGGCAACCGTACAACCCTCCTCCTCCCCTTCCACCCCTGGTCATCGTCAACCACGGCAACCTGAGTCCCTTTTCGGCAGACAGCTCCTTCGTTCGGTCTCCGGGTACCTTCTCCACCATCACCAGTGTCTAGGCTCCATAGGGGGGGGAATATGTCTGGCTTCTCTACCCCTTTAAAATATTTTTAACGATGGAGTCTAATCCCCAAAGACTCTGTACATTTCATATTATGCTTATGTACAATAAATCTTTGCATATCTGCAACAAAGTCTCTGATTGAAAGAGAACTATTGCTCCATTCATTGTCCAGTCCGGTCACAGAGACTGAGGGGAAATGACACAAAGTTGAAGTTTTTTTAAAAACCTAAAAGATTCAGGGCTTTTGAGAAAACATTCAGGGCTTGAGCCCCTGGTTGTCCCTTTTTACAATATTCACATTTCGTGGTAGTAATGTCTAAGAAAACTTGCTGGCATCACTGTGCCCTTCAACATGGCCCTATAGGCTTCATAAAACACAGTATGTAAAACCACCAGATGAAATATTCATTGAGAAAACCAGTGTCAGCATTTCTCTCCCAATCTGATATGATGACATTCCGACTAAATGAATTGAAGCAGAGAAGGAGCAGCCAAAAAAGCCTAAAGCACTGGATTATAGCATGTTCCTCTAGTTCTCTGCCCTCAGCTGCCATGGGACATTCTGGAAAACAAAGAGGCCTATGACAGACCACCTGCTCAGAGAGGATTGTGGGTATGAGCTACTGTACACTAAACAGCTGAACCAGGAGCAGAGTGAGGGTCCCATGGGGAGAAAGGCTGGAGCAGGGTGTGGGAGGGGGTCCAGACCAGTGGTGGAATGTAACTAAGTACATTTACTCAAGTAATGTATTTAAGTCCAAATGTTGAGGTACTTGTACTTTACTTGAGTCTTTTCATGCCACTTTCTACTTCTACTCCGCTACATTTCAGAGAGAAATATTGTACTTTTTACTCCACTACATTCATCTGACAGCTTTACTTACTAGTTACTTTACACATTAAGATTTGTGCGCACAAAACACATGTAGTTTATAAAATCTGATGTTTTTATTATAAATGAAACTAGCCAACAATACAGTATAACGGCCTACTAGTCCAGCTGAAATGATTAGACCATTAAACACACAACTGTTTGGATCCTTTACACTTTCTAAAATGGGATGATTTTTCTGCATTGAATACTTTTACTTTTAATACTTTATTTTTCTAATGATACCATAGACACTATAATTTTAATGGACAAAAGCATCCGGTTTGGCGAAGTGCTGCATATGTGTAAGTGCCTTAAACCTGCATTCTATCTGAATTCCAGCAGGGGGAGACACGTGCGGTTGCAAAAGGAGGTCGGTTTCTGTAGAAGTCTATGA
This sequence comes from Sander lucioperca, assembly GCF_008315115.2. NCBI lineage: Eukaryota > Metazoa > Chordata > Actinopteri > Perciformes > Percidae > Sander > Sander lucioperca. Next base: position 40,157,442 of record NC_050177.1, read on the forward strand.
GAAAGTGACCCACTTCTCACTTGATATTACCTCAGTAAACATTTTCATAATGAGTTTATGGTCTCAGTCGCTAGTTTTAAGTCTTCTGCAATACAGAATGAGCGGGGGGTGTTTTAGGGCGTGGCTATGATGTGATTGCCAGTGAAAGTGTGTAACGTAATGTAGAGTGTAAGTAGCTCCTCCCTCACTCCTCCCTCTTGTCTAAAATCGTCACATCCACAACCAGGATAGCTGCGCCTGCAACGGCAAACTCGACGACTCATAGCAGATCTCCACAAACCAACGGGTGACGTCACACATGCTCTGTCCATTAATATTAATATATGTCGAATCACGAACGCTGTGTTTGAGCTATGTTACTGGTTGCACGGCGTTCGTCGTTCGACTGGTCATGACTGGCGGCCGCATGTAAACATTAACGCTACTGACTTTATAATCTATCTTTGTAATAAACTGTCTGTACACTTACAAAGTTCTCAATGCTTCAATTTGCATGTAGGGACCCTCATTATGCTACAGTTTAAGTGTGGTGCTATGAGTGCTTGAGCCTTGTTAGTGGTGTAGAAATAGTGATTTACCCTGTGCCCGAAAGCTAGCGTTAGCAGCTAACCCCCGGTTTGCGGTAGCTTGTTTCAAGCTACAGACACATTCGATTAGCATGAAAACAGATCCCAGAGAGCGTTAGACTCGGTACACATATGTTATTAACCCCTAGGTTCATTTTGCGACAGAATTGACCGTTAAGTAACATTTTCAATGCAGGACTATCACTTGTAACAGAGTTTTTCTACAGTGTGATATTAGTACTTTTACTGCAGTAAAGGATCTGAATACTTCTTCCACCACCGGCCCAGACAGCGTGGTCATGTGGGAATGGTTGCCAAGGTGGTGGCTGCATGTGGCATATCTGCTCCCCAGATCCTGATGGACAGTGGTCAAGTCTGCGCTCAGTACATAAATACTCCACGCTACATTAGCCGCCAAAGCCTTTCCACATGTTGTTTGCAGAAGGCCTCTTCGGTACTTAAACCCCAATCCCCATCTGGCTCTTTCCAGGTCAGCTCGTCCAGGACTTCACACACGCTCTCTGACATGGACCTGCTTTCTGCTTTACAAGAGAGAGAGAGAGAGAGAGAGAGAGAGAGAGAGAGAGAGAGAGAGGGAGAGTGCCAGGCTCTCTGTAGTCCTGTGGTTCACATACCCAACCTAGCATGTCGCAAGCTCCACTCACACCAGCACATTGTAAGAAAGAGACCACAATAAGACCCTGTTTAGCATTCTATGACCTCATAATCTCGCAAACCCCATGAATTACAATTTATTTTATTTATTATTTTATATTACAGACCATTCTCAAAGATCATAAAGATCAAGAGGAATATGTTTCAAATCAGTTATGTTGTCGCCAGGGGTGAAGCCAGACGTTGTAAACCTTTGGGGCTCAGCCCAAACCTAGGGGGGGTCGGGGAGGCACGCTCCATTTACGGCAGCTATATGCAATATTTATCAAACCGTTTTTAAAAATCTGTAAATCATTTGGGGAAAACACGATAGTTGCCAAGGGAAATAATCATCCTGTAGAGCCGACATCCTGTTTTTTAACTGCTCTCCAACTGTCTTCATCATTCTGAAACCAGAACACAACTAATGTTGAGGATGACTTATTTCCACATCTGCCACCTAAAACGGGGCAAAAATTGTCTGATGTTACTATTTTAAGTTACATAACGTCGTAGTGTAAGAATTTGGCGTAAACAGTATAACTGATCTTGGCCCTCTGTAGTCCTGTGGTTCACATTAGAGGATGGATACCCGACCCGAGCCTGACGGGACCCGGCGGGATAGTTCAGGTGCCGCCGGAAATTCCGCCGGATGTCTTTCATTTCGGCCGAATGTCCGTCACCTTCCGTTTTCTTTGTGTTGGCGTTCTAAACTACGGTGGATTTATGAGGACTATGGTTAACTGCTCCTCAGATCTCTGCAGGGTAAATCCAGACAGCTAGCTAGACTCTCTGTCCAATCTGAGTTTTCTGTTGAACGACTTAAACTACTTTTGAAAGTACACATGTTCCACCAAAACAAGTCCCGAGGCTATTTTGCAGAGGCACCGTGGCTCCGTCCGGCGCTTAGCGCCACCCAAGATGATTGTGATTGGTTTACAGAAATGCCAATAAACCAGAGTATGTTTTTCTCCCATCCCAGAATGCTGTGTGGACTAGCCAGACTCTCCTCCGCAGCGCTGTGAAGGAAGGTCTGAGAATGCAAGACTACTAGTTAACCCATCAAAACAAGGAGGACACGGAGGATTAAAAAAACATGATGGACTCTTCAGTAGAGGTCATTATCTTGTAATTTTGATTTCCTCTTTGTCTCCAAAGCTCACCGTTGCTGTTCTTTCTCAGCGGTGACGTGAAACGCATCACTCGAGCTGCTGTGTGCGAAAGTCGCCGGACGGCACCATTCTGTAAACATAGCCATACCGAGAAACACAGAGAGAGTTGTGTGGCGCTGACAGGCTTAATTAGCTTTGTATCATCTCATTTGGCAATGGCTTGAATGTAACAGATCTCCATTAATATACTAACAGCGTTAACATTGTGTCCTTCTGGAGCCATAATCAAACTTCTGTCAGCAGAGTGAGACAACTCCTGTTCCATGGACTGTGGCTTCTCTTGTTACACAACTCTGTGAGTATAAACATCTTGGAACAAGGCTGAATAAGCAGATCTTTCCACTAGTCTCAAGAGAACAACACTTGATTGAAGTAAATTGTTTACACAAGTTGACTTTAATTGGGAAGAAGATAAATAAGCTTAGCCCAATGATTTTGAGAAAAACAAGATGTCAACACTAAACATTAAACTAAAGGACTTGCTATGATGTAAGTTTTGTGCAGCGGAAGTGATCATTACAAAGCATTTTATTAAGTTATTACCATAACATGGTCATTATTGAGCTTTGGAGGTGCTGGTTGGTGGATTGGATCGATCAATCGTCTGGGCTTTTATTTTTTTGAAAATACTTCCGGGTCTGTCTTTCTTCATTCTTCAATTCAAAACGGAATAATGACAAAAAGGAATTTGCAAAAACCAAAATTGGCCTGTTATTTAACTTTGGTTTTCTTGTTTTTTTCAATTTAGAGAACAAAAACCTTAAACAGCTCTGTTTCTCTTTTTTTTTTTCCCTTTTGGGGAAAACATGGTATTTAGAAAAAAGAAAAAAATTATAAAAATGCACACAGACCTTTCTAATCCAGCTCTTGGGGGAAAAATGGATTAGAAGCATTTCCAAAAATGTTAAACTATTGCTTTACAGCGAGTGCATGGATGTGTGATGCTCTACTTTTTGAAAATAGTTTGCAACGTAAATCCCTCGATTGTAATGTTTTTGGAGGAATATTTACGCATTTTCTGGTAATATTTTCTGGACCTATTTGGGCACTTGATTCTAGTCGCACCCTGAACTTAGCCATTAGTAAGAAAACAATTTGTGCATTTGTCCATGGCTTGCAGGATTGCAGGGGTTATTTGTAGCTTTCTTTCTGTAAAACAATATGTTGTGCCGGTGCACCCATGGGGCTCAGTGGAGGAGAGAGGCCCCTTCCTGCTGCTCCTGTCCCAAGGCCAGTCAGCTGTGCTGGGCTCTGCTCTGTGATTCAGGTAGAGGCCCTACAGGGAGCCCTGTGCAGAGGAGGCCAGCATGGCAAGGTCTGAGGCCATGAGATGAGTGAGCCAGGAGGGAAATGGGGGTCATGGGGGTTGGGGGTGGGCCTCCGTGCTTTACGAGCACAAGCCTCTGCACAGCCTTGCTCACCTCCGCTCTGCCTGCCTGCTAGATGAATGATGATAGAGCCGAAATATACGGTAGCCTGGCTAATACATGTTACCCTGTCTGCCAGCCGCGCTCCACCTCCACAATGTGTGGTCCCCGACATAACTGTCAACTGAAGAAGGAAGCCTCGAAGAGGAGGATGAGGACGAGAAAACCTCACAGCTGCAGCCAGCGTGAGACGTCTGGGACTCAAAGTCTGAGGACAGCTACACTCAAGGGTGCAGGTTTTGTTGGGGGGGGGGCATTATAACGCCCCCCCCCCAGTTATATAACTGGGGGTTTCTCCGCCAGAACATTTTGAGCGTCAAACACTTCATTTCCTGCATTCTGGTGAATTATATGCAACAATTTGTGCCTTTTCTGCACAAATCACATCTTTATTTTATATTTCACAGTTGCTGTTTTCCGTCAGATCGTTTATAGATCTGGATGTTTCCGACCGCACTTAAAGGCAGCTTCATTTCACGGAGAAATAGAAAAGAGAAAGGAGACGTGCGCTGCAAGGTTAAGATGGTACAGTCCACTATAGTGGTTTCTGAAATCGTTGGGAAACATATTTACAGGTAAGATGGATATATATATATATATATATATATATATATATATATATATATATATATAGAGGTAACGTACGTATATATATGTTCGTACGTTACCTCTTTTGGGCAGTGGCTTGTCAAATGTTTTGAGGGGGACAAATCTACCTCTTCTAAATATTGGAGGGGGACATATCCCCTGCATCCCCCCCACACCACCACCACAAATCTACGCCTATGGCTACACTAACAAGAGGAAGTCAACATTGTTGGACACTGTGATAAAATCCTGAGCTACAAAAACAAACACAGTGGCTGTACAGCACTGTGAATCTAAATCTCATTAGATGATAAGTGGAAACACACATCCTCACTGTGAGCCAAGACTATTCTTTTTTAATCCAGAGATTGAATCATCTGCTGTTAAGATTTAGTAACACATTCCAATACAGGTGGTCCAGTGAAATGAGAGGTTAGCTTTGCTGTCAACAAAGCCAGTGGTAATGACTGATCTAATCACAGGGCACGCTCACGGAACCCACCTGTTTTGCCAGCTTTGCTCTCACATAAAGTGCAGCGTTGCCAAGTGCTCACAGGTGGGGGCGGGTGGCACATGTTGGGGTGGCAGTAATGTGTTACCCAGATCCCTATGTAGTCCCAGCTATCTGGGTCTGATTCAGTTCTCTCATCTGCTGCCAAGAACAAAAAAAAAAACCACGTTGCTCGAGCTTGGCCTGGCCGGATCCACTCAATGGGGCTCTGCACCTGAGAGCTTTTAGGGCTCAAAGAGGGTCCAGATAAGATGCAACCTTCCTTTGTCGCCACCCCCCACACACACACACACACACACACACACACACATACACACACACTCTCCAAGGCCAACATCCACCCACACTCACCACCATCCAAAACATTTTGCTTTTCAACAACTCATTTTCCAGTCGCCTGGTCTTCTTCCTTCCCAAATTATTTTTTCTTTAAGTTGCAAGCGGCCAGGCAGCAAATCAGGCAGGCAGCCAGCAGATGTGGCAGGCCCTTGTGTGCAGGACTGCAGCACTTAGAAAGGATGTGCTTCACCAGTGAAGAATTCGGTCAGCTCTTAGTCCAACAGAACAGGACTTACTGGTCCCATTAATGACAAATCACAGTCCTTCCCTCCTTTGTCACAGTCAGACATTACAGTCTGGTGTAGCAGCTGCAAGACAACGTTGCCCCGGTAATGTTAGCAGCACTGCACATGGGCTCACATTTTGTGTGTTATATATAAGGATAGCTGTATTGCTTATATAAGGCCTAATTCCAATCAAATACAATAAAGCTGAAGCGTTTCTGCTGAGATGCCTAAAGCTACCCTTCACAGTTAATAACATGTATTGCGAGGCATGCCTATTATTATATTATTATTATATACCCTGGGGATCCAGCCAGTGGGGGTGCAAATAACATAAAACTGCCTTCCAACAAGTTGATCGTTCTTTCCAAAAGAAAATACTAAGTTAAAAGTCTCCCACATTTGTTAACTCCTCATAAACTTGGTATTTTTTCTTTTCTGTATTTTCTACACACGCTGCCACACTGGTACAAACCACTCTTAACGGTCTTGCTCTCTTGTTCCTGCAACATTTTGCTCTTCCGTACATAATCTTCAGGTAAATATTTTCCATCGCACCATACCTCTTTGCAATTTTAGCAGACACATCATTGTGCAATGTGTTTACTAGCTTGTCAGTGTTTCCCTAAAATGTCTTTGAACTTCGTCTTCCAGCCCACTCTGCCCTCACAAACCATGTTGTTTTATATTGCAATTTTATTACATCTGTCTGCCTTCCAGCAGCCTTCTAAATATAGCCCTCCTCTTCCCCCTCCCAAAAGAACTAAGTCCTTACTAATTCTACGTCCCTACTAATTAGAGCCTTCTCCTCAGTCTGGGGCTGCCTCCAGTGAGAGCAGCTTTATGGGCTGCTTGCAGGGCAGCGCTGCTTAGCTTCAGCCTCTTCTCTTGCAGCCATCAGGCCCAGACTTCAGCCAGAGGCTCTGAGGAACTCTGAGAGTTTTTACTAGTGGCTGCTGCGTGGCACCACTAATGATGCTCACTGTTTGTCTCCTCCTAAATCTAATCTTAACGGAGCCCTTTTTTTTTTCCTTACAAGAGATACTTGCAGGAGCGTGCTTCAACGAGCATTTAAAGATTTCAATATCCATACATGAATTATGCAAAAACTCATGCATTTTTGAGTGCGTATGTGCACTGCTTCCATGTTTCACACAAGGCTATACTTGGAGACGACACAATGCCCTTCACTGAGTCATGAGAAATGTAGTTATCAGTAGATGTTGTGAATCCGCTGTGATTTTATTCTGGCTGCATGCCTTTAATAGGGTAAATAATAACTTGCATGTGTTTGTAAGGGAGATTCCGGCCCTGGTTTTTTTTTTTATTTCACATTGGAAGTGACGGAATTTCTTTAAAAAAAGGCTCCACTGGTTTATTCAATAATAAATGAAGCCATGGCATCATCCTGACACCCTACACCTTTCACGCTCAAGTCTAGCCATTAGCCCAGTCATGAGTGGAAGAGCTGGAGAGACAGGCGAAATGAAGCGACGCTGGGGAGGTGGACGCATCGATGAATAATTAAAAGTGTATCCGGTGTATTTTGAATCCTCCCCATCCGTCCTTCAGCCTGGCTCAGTCACTCTCAGCGTGTACAGCAGTGTGGACTGGAGAGGTAGACACCTCTGTGATAGGCTTTATAATAGCCCCCCTGACTTGAGATTTCCAGTTGAAGTTTCGTGGCACCACAGGGAGTCTGAGGATGATTCCTTACATCTGCTTGCTCGTCTGCTGGCTGGCTCTTCCTCTACAAGGTAAAAGACCAATCGTACTTTAGCTTCCTTTAAACAACAAAGATGTGGGGTTGGAGACAAGTTGAGGCGAGTAGAGTTTCTCTTTATCACAAACTGCTGCCATTACTATGTCGAATTGCTAAGCGCAGCCGGAGGGAGGGTCATAAAGTTTGATCCATCAAATAGTGGGTTTAATTATGTGTTGCTCATCCTCAAGAGCTGACTCAGTCCATTCCCCGAACCAACTGTGAGGTCTTGTAAAAAGTTCTCTGAAGACACTCACTAATAAACATCTGTCAATGCTGAGCTTGTTGGGGCTGTTTTTGTCGATGTGTGGGAAACAGTGAGAGTTTTTGTTTCCATACAGTATTAGGGAAGTGACCTCGGGCGTCTTGTGTTACAGCTCTGGAGATACTTGACCCCGAGGAGGTGGAGTACATTCGCTCCCACGCTACAGCGACAGCGGGAGGCTCAGTCACCTTGGACTGTGGTTCCACCGTGCCCGCCATCTTCATCTGGGGCTTCACCAAACCGGGAACTGATAGTAACGTAGCGGTGGCCTACAACTACGGCCAAGGACCGAAGCTCCAGGCTCAGTCCAGCAGTCTGGGCCGCATGCGGGTGCCCGCCAACACCTCTGCTCTAGTCATAGAGGAGCTCCAGAGGGACGCAGAGGGCATGTACACCTGCCAGGCGCTGTACGACACGGACGAAGGCACCAGGATAACTTTCTACTTCACCCGACTGGATGTGGAGGAGGACTGATGATGACTCTCTGGTGTATTTTGTTTACATCAGTCTCATCCCTTTCGAGTGTGCTGTGTTAATTAGGGTTGGGCATCGTTTGTATTTTAACAATTCTGATTCCAATTCCGATTCTTCCTTTCGATTCCGGTTCTTATCGATTCTCGATTGCGATTCTTTGAGGGGTGGAGTTGAAACGGGTCACATGCTTATTTCACAAATAAGAGGACCGTTTTATTTTGATTCAATGGTGGGTCGCAATGTCACCGGGCTTTTTCAACGTAAAATAAAGCCACACTAGAGCTCCGCTTACTGTGTGCTCCATGGCAGCAACACCTGGCTGCTACGGAAACCAAAACTTGCGCATGTTAAATTTGGAACCGATGATCGGATTTGAATCCAAACGATTCCAATAAAGAAACGATTCCGATGGAATCGTAATTTTTGGAACAATTCCAAGTAGGAATCAGTTCTCGATGCCCAATCCTAGTGTTAAATGTGTACTTTTAAGATATATGAACACCGTGTGCATCTTCAAATAATCTGCTTAAAAGAGTCAAATTCCTAAAAACATATTCTCAAACTTACCTTTAATGGTACCGAGCCACGCATCGTTTTTTGGCCAGGATTTGACATATCCGTCTGACATGTTTTGCCCTCACCACAATACAATGAAGGTGAAGGGAATTTCACTAATGAAAATGTACATTTAAAGGGAAACCACACCACCATCTACACATTTTATGAATACATCTACAGTTTATTCATCCTGGGAAGTACTACTCAACTCAAACTGTTGTCTTGTACGACTCTGAAGGAAGCTTTTTCAAGCCAAGACTAAAAGTCTGTGTTTGCCGTGGAGTTTGAAAGATGGTGGTGTTTACCGAGCACAACTAAATAAACTATTGAGTTGCATTATGGGAAGCGTAGGATCTAGCATTTTTGTAGCTTGACCTATACAAGGTACTACAGGCCAGGATATCTCAGCCTGTATTGATTATGACCATTCATTCCCCATGTAATCTGCTTCTTGTGAGTACCCCGACTTTATTGGGAGTCCAACACAAAATACTTGGAGTATCGCTTTTCTGGAAAGACACTTTGCAGGTCATTTTGTAAGCATCACAATTAAAATTCCACGCCCCTCCATTGTATTAGGACAGAGGCAGACATCTCAGGAACAGACAACTCAAAACCTGGGCAAATAACCCCCCAAACTACTAAATACAACAAAAGTTAAGTGAGAAAATGTGTTTTTTTATCATTTGGGTGAACAGACTTTTTAACACCAGTCTGGACTGTAACACACACTGAGACACTTTGATCAGGGGAAGACTGTGCTATTGTCTCCTGCAGTCTTGGTAGCCGTATAAAGTGACACCATGTAGACCTTGAGGTTGTGGTTTCCATTTCAAATACCTAGCCGGTGTTGTGTTGTGTTAATTATTAAAACCATCTGGATAGCAGGTTCATTAGACAAGACTATTTTGTTTTTCTTCGAAATATATTGATCATCACTGTTTCTGCTTTGTTCGAAAAACAGCCCTGCTGCGTTGTTTTTCTTTCTTTAAGTGCATCAGACTGTGCTCGGTATGTTACTACTTTCAACAGAGTGAGCGGCTGTGGCACATCCAGAGCACACTGACACACACTTCACATTTAAAAAAAACACACTTCGCTCGAAGCTGCAAACTCTCCTTCCTGAATCATTTCTCGGGAGCATTTTAGCTTCTTTGAACTGTCAGATGCCTTGACAGAACTCCTCACACATAAGACAAATGTTCTCGTAGATAATTCATCCGAATAAAACAAACATTTACTCATATCTGTGCACAGAGAGTGGTTGGGGAATAAAAAATGATGATGCTGATTTATTTCTCAGCAAGTGTGGCTCTCAGGATTTCTCCTGACTTGTGTGAATACCATCAATTTCATTCGGGAAAGGTAAGCTCATGGCTTGTCTTCAATAGGCTCATTATTGATCCAGATCAGTATGATCACAGTGGAATCATTAAGTGTGTTGACTGGGAGAGAATGGAGGCAGTTAAATGAGTAATTCCCCACTTTGGGATTAATAAAGTCCATCCATTCACCTAAACCATGTGTCAAACTCAAGGCCCGCGGGCCAAATGCGGCCCTTCACTTTATTTCGGCCCGCCTATCAATTCAGGTTCACAATCAGTTTTGCCCCACCTAGTTGTGTGCCAAACCAAAAAGACGGGGAACTGTTTTCAAACTGTAATTACGCGACACTTAAAACAAAATTTGGCAGATTTGCAAACTTTGAGGCTCAGAAATTCCCACAGAAGCAATGCGACTCAATATTCAGGCCTGTGATTACATTTTAAAAATGTAATCAGAATGATTGATTCATGATTGATTTGCTAAATTGTATGATGGCCAAGGAACTCTTTTAGGGCTTTAAGTCGACAAAACTGTAAGTAAGTAAGACTATATGAGACATGTAATAATACCGTCAAGGATATTTGACTTTTTCGGTTAAATAAAAGCATGTCAATAAACTCTACATGCCTGGCCCTTGATGGGAGTCCCATTTTCCAGTGTGGCCCTTTGTGACATTGAGTTGGACACCCCTGATCTAAACGGATGTCGCTGGGCTAAAGATGAGACGGCGTTTCCTTGATTATATCTAACAGGTGCGGTCTACAAATAGGCACAGTGTGGAGTGTGGCATCTTCGTGTATCATGTAAGACTTGAGCCTGATTAATTGATAGCGGATATCCTTCAGGGAACACATAGATTATTAGTCTTTGGTGCATATGAGCTCATCATTTGCAGGGACCCACTTGAATGCCGCTGGAGTTCATCCAACCAAAACATGCTTCACTCGTGGTTTGTGACATCTCAAGGATAAAAAACCGCCCGGGGCTGAATCAAGCGACTTAACAACACACTGCCCGATTCATAAGAATTACATTCATCCAGGGTATGCTGGAGAGGGGAGAGAGAGGAAGAATGGTGGGCGGAGGGGAGAGGGACTGGCGTTAACAGGTCGGCTCTGCAGCAAGGGGCAGAAATTCCAGGGAAGACAATGAGCTTTCTTGTTCCCATGGGCTCCTTAATGAAGGGGTGTAGCTGCGTGGGTAGAGGGTGCAGGCCAGGGCTGAGGGAGAGTGCCGACTGATAGACGTGGGAGATGGAGAAGCAGCTCATTTAGAGACAACCCTGCCCTTATCTTCTCCCCATCAGCCCAGTCTGCATCTGTCAGCATCCCCTCTCCCTCCCCGGACCATTGCTCTTTTCTTTTCCAGCTTCATTTCCTACCCATTGTTTTGTTCCTTTTTCTCTCTGTCGCCAGCAAGGGAATCATAATGGACATTCACATACTAGCTATACTGTGTGGAAGGAAAGCAAAAGATGACAGGAAACTTAATCAGACTGTGCAGGGAATGGCCAGTTCTTCCCATCATTCTGTGCTGTGACTGTCACTTTTACTTTTGGATTCTCAGCGTACACTCTGAAACTTAGCAGGCTATTCCTGGAAAAAGAACTGATTTTAAGTCAAGTCAACTGAACGAATGCCGCCAGCCTCCGTCGAGACTAAAAATAACAGCCGGAAGAGGCTATGCCACGCCTCAGCAGCAGGCGAGTAAACCCGGGTGCCAGGAATATCCCGTATAGCATGAGGGGGAGGAGAGATGCCAGACGAGCCGGGGCCTGAGGACTTGCAGCCGGCGCTGGCACAAACACAGGCAGACAGGCACCAGGCATGGAAAGCCTGCACTCCTCATCCTCCGTGAAGCAGGGCCAGCCCTGTCATCTGCCTGCTGCAATCCTATCAACTCCAATCAGTCAGCAAACCATGGAGATTATTTAAAACCCAATGGAGGGCTTAAGCATTCAGAAAATGGGTTTGGCTAATGCAGGCTGAAACCTGAGAAGAGTATATTCCAACTTGTTTTATGAATGAGTTATCTGCAGTGTTTTCACACATTAGGAGCACACACAGCAACTTCTCATGACAATTCCTCATCTCAACCCACCCTCCGTCTGTTTATAATGTACCGCTGCCGAGATAATAAAGCAACACCAGACAACTTTGCATGTTAGCAGCTCCAACTGGCATTCAACATTCAGTTCCCAGAAATTATGCAATGTAATGTCAATAATATGGGACAGATGGCCATTTTTTTCCAACCTTCCAAATGTGGGATTACTTAAAGGGTCAGTCCACACAAACCACAAAATAATATATTTTGTCATATAGACACCAATGGTACCCAGCCATGCAGATAGGCTTTGTTTCATGTTAAAATTTGGGGTTTGTAAAATAACATGTTTCAACCTGGACCATATTTCCCCATGCACTGGAAGTGGCTAATGTGAACAAAAATCTTTGAAATTGGTCCTGTATCGAGCGAGAAGGCTGTAACTGGCAGCAACAAACCGGACTGCAATGTAATCATATAGGGCAAATGCGCATCGTCAATTTCCGTCCACTAAAAGTTCTGTTTTTGCCGCTGACAGGCTCAGATTATTATTCTAAGTTTCTGACAACATTATGGAAAGGATCCCTACAGAGATAGAGCTTTTTGTTAAGGAGTAAGATCCTTTTTGTTTAACCACAAACTACCAAAACTCACCAAAACCACCAGACTCTATGTAAATAATCAGCACTTTTAGCGTGTATAGAGCCTGCATATTTCCACATGTAAATGGGTGAATTAAGGGTTAATTTCAACCCAAACAGAGTGGTGATTGTTGGAACAGTGAAAAGACGAACAAATACGGGGTTTTAATAGTTTCGTTTTGTTTTTATCGACTTTGAATTAAGTGTGTTTTACGATAATAAAATTACTGTTTATTTAAATAGAGACTGGTGGCTTTAGGATAGCTATTCATGTTAAACAAAAATGATCTTACTCTTAAAAAAAAAGGTCTATCTTTGTAGGGATCCTTTCCATAATGTTGTCAGACACTTAGAATAACAATCTGAGCCTGTCAGTGGCAAAACAAGCACTTTTAGTGGATGGAAATTGAAGATGCGCAATTGCCCAATAACTTACATTGCAGCTTGTTTCACCGTTGCCGACTGCAGCGATCTTGCTTAATACTGGACCGATTTCAAAAATGGTTGTTCCCATCAGTCTACACAAAATACAAAGGGAAAATAGGGTCCAGGTTGAAATAAAAACAAAGTTACCCTTTAAAGGATGCAGGTGCATGACGTTACTTCTGTTGACGTTCCAAGTAAATACCAAACAAAGCAGAGCAAGCTCGCCCCTCCCCCCATGTTTCCGTAACTGTCATGACTAACTGACACTAACCCCCACCCCTTACCCCAACCATCTTGTCGGTGATTGGCTGGAGTGGTTTGTTGTATTTTGGTGCACAGCCTGTGCCTCTAGTGTTTGTTTGACATTTACGACCCCTGTGTTGTCTCCCGAGACCGGGCTTTTTCACGGTGTATTCAGGGGGCAGGCAGCTAGCGGATCAAGGAGAGATGCCTACGATTTGAGACAAAAATGAAATTGCGCTAAGACCATGCAGGAACTCATAGTGCACCTTTAAGTAAAAAAATTTTTTTTTTCTGATTTGGGTGAACTGACCCTTTAACAACAACAATGCCACATGGATGAGAGAGGATACCGTTTTCTCTGGATGGAGCATTTGCTGCAATTTATGTTAACTTTAACTCCTTCCTGTGGCTGGAGATTTGTACCTCACCTGTGGGATTTTACAAATGAGAAAAGGCGGGAAAGTATTCTGTCACTAGCAGCAGAGCAGTTTTAACATGCGACTACTCCACTTCTCTAACAGATTGGGAGCAGTAGGTCAACACTGCTCTCAAAGCAACAGTGCATTTTGCGTAAAGTGATGAGCTATCAAGTATTCACTGAAGCAAAGAGCAGCCGCCTTAATGTGAACAGAGAAGGGAGTGTTCACCCCGTTCAGGGGTCACTGCAGTGGAACAGCTCATCACAGAGCCACATCAAAGGCCTGCCAGAAATATGGATGGGTTTGGACCCGGGCCGCGAAATCCACTATGGCAATCATTCATTGGCTGCTACACAAGAAGGAGGGGAGGAAAGACATTGAAAATAGCTTGTTGTTTTACTCTTCCATATCTTCTCTTTATATTATTACAAAACTTTACACAGACCATTGCTAATCTCCACACTTTAGAGTGGAACACAGAGGGACAAAACAACAAAAAATAAAAAGTATTTCTCATCCAAAAAGGCATAAATAATATAAAAGACAAACTTTTTTTTTTTTAACTTTAAAACAGATACATTCATATGAAATAATATTTCACTACTACAAAAAATAAATAAGTCATCTCAAGAGTTTTTGATCTTTTACGAGAGTCCTCCCTCCAGTGGGATATACTGTAGTTTCTGTCTTTGAGCTAGGTTTTCCTTTGCCCATTTGCGTTTCTCTCCATCTGGCTTCTCTCTCAGTCGCTCTTTTTCCACACTTAGTTCATCTCAGCTCAGTCCGTCCAACGTTTTGTGTCCTTTGTCACCGTAGTGTCACATGCAGTGTCTCTGACTATCTCATCGCCGGTCCTCTTCCTCTGTGATTTATCTCCACCACTGTCTCTCTCTGTGCCTGGTTCCTCTAAAGCCTCCACGCTGCATGGGGAGTGTGTTTGTGTGTGGGCTGTGTTCAGACCTCCTGCTGGCTGGGCTGGATCAGCTCGCCTGCCAGGCTGCTGCTGGAGATCCACCCGGGCTTTTCGTCACAGTTCAAGTCTGGCAGGCCGAGACTCTCCCAGCACACCACAGGCCCCTCAGTGTCCACGCACTCCAGCTCCTCCTCAGCTACACACACACACACACACACACACCCACAGAGAGAGAGAGAGAGAGAGAGAGAGAGAGAGAGAGAGAGAGAGAGAGAGAGAGAGAGAGAGAGAGAGTCTTTGGTTTATACTTTATATCGAGAGGAACAAGACAGGAAGAGATTCTGGAGAGGTCCACAGAGTAATTTGTGGTGATGCTGCGTAGTTTGTCTGCGTACAACATGAGGATTGGTAAAGATATAAAGACTTACTAGGAAGGCATGAAGAAGAAGAAGAGCAACTGTCGAGAGTTCAATTTCACAACAGTGTTGAACCACGAAGGTCTGAAAGTTTCACCTTCCTGGGAATTTGTTTTTTTGAGCTCAATTGTTGCTAACAATAGTTTAGCATTTTGGGAAATATGCTTATTTGCTTTCTCGCAAAGACTTGAAAATGAATGAATGAATGAAAAGATTGATACCATACTGCCCGTTAAAAATAAAGCTATAGCCAGGAGCAGGTTAGCTTAGCTTAGCGCAGAGGCTGGATACAGGGGGAAAACAGCGAGCCGAGCTCTGTTCAAAGATTAAAGCCATTCAATTTTCACAAATTCTCATCTTATATCATGTTTGTTTAACATGGACAAGTAGGAAATAGCACGTTGAAGTTTTCAGGCAGATTTCATTTTTTGGCCGTTTTTTGAGTCTCCACTGGCTGCCTAGCAACTTCGGGGTGACGACAAGACTTTAGTGAAGTTGCGTAAGACTTTTCCCCAGTCTTTATGCTAAGCTAAGCTAAGCTAACCTAAGCTAAGCCTGCTGGCTGTAGCCTTGTATTTACCAGACAGAAATGAGAATGGTATCAATAAACAAGCGCTCCCAAAATATCAAGATATTCCTGTTAACAGCTTCTGGCTAAGCTTAAAATTACAACGAGCTATGGGGTTAAATAATAGTTAATTCATATTCAATAATTCATATTGGTTACTGTAGAAGCCAGTCTGATTGCGTTTTTGTTATTGTGCGTTATTCCTACATTTATCATGAAATACTTCACTTGCCACGAGCCATCATTAACAGATGCTATACAATCCAACAACTCTTAGGACCCTATCTTGCACCTGGCACAGCGCAGCGCAAAGCCCGACGCAAGTGTCTTTGCTAGTTTAAGACCGACGCAGTTGTCAATTTACCGTCCAGCGCCCGCGTTGTTTAAATAGCAAATGCACCTGCGCCCATCTGTGCGCCCATTGGCGTGCTGGTCTTACAGGGAGGTGTGTTCAGGTGAATTCTTGATGTATTGCTATCTTTAGGCAGCGGAAAGTGATCGTGCCATTGCCCAACAAAAACCTGGTCTAAAGTCAATATCGCAGCATTTCATTATTATTTTAACAGGGAATTAGTAAAATGCGCCTAGGCTCGTGCACAGCGCGCACACTATGTTTGTTACACACACAGGGAAACGCAGCAGCACACAAACATACAAAAGATAACAAATAAAAACATTACGGTGCAAATCCGCCATCATAATAGCAATGCGCCAAGGTACAAACACGCCTGGCTTTTAAAGGGAATGGGAGATGACACTCTGATTGGTTTAGCATGTTACGCCCAAAACACACCTATGAATTAATGAAGACACTAAGTACAACCCTTTTGAACCATGCGCACGGACCCTTTTTTCTGCCGTCAAACTAGCAAAAGTGGATTCGTACACGCCATAAACGCACCTACGCCATGTGCTTCACGCCGTGCGCTTAGATCATTAAAATAGAGCCCTTAAAGGTGTTCTTGCAATGACTGCAATAAGATACAACAAAACACTTTTCTATTATAAAAGTATATAGTATCGCTGTTAACAATAAGGATAAAAGGATGTTATGGTGACATATGTAGGGCTGCACGATATGAGGAAAATATGCGATATGCAATAACATTGTTGAATATCGCGATAACGATATTACTTGCGATAAATTAACAGATATTACTTGTAAAGTGTAGGCTACTCAGTTCTGCCTTTCTGCTGCTTTCAGTATTCCGCTCAAATACACCAAACTGCTTGTTGAACTCCCCCGCATACCCCCTATGTCACTATGCATACCCCTGGATGAACACATACTCCAGCTTGGGAAACAATGTTGGATTCTTAGAACCTCAGGATTCAACAAAATTGTGTTCCAATATTATTATAGTTTTTTTTTAATTAAATATTATTATAGGTTGTTTTTAATTAAATAGGAAATTTCAAATGCATAGCACCAAAAAGTCAGTGAGGAGTTGCAGTTCTCTGTGTCTCTGCAGTGAGAAAACACGAGAAGAAAAAAAGGAAGAAAAAGAAAAAAAAGTGTCGGAGGAGGAAAAGAGACAAAATACTTGGAAAGATGTCGTGGGCATTCGGTAAAAAAAAAAAAAAAATGTGTCTCACCAGTGTTATCTGCTGGACAGTTGTCATTGTTCCCGACCAGACAGCAGGAATGCTGTGAGGGCGAGGACTCCCTGTGCTCGTCTGGCTGGCCCCCTGCGTCGGCCCCCGGGTCCCCAGAGAGCAGATGGCTGTCGGGGCCGTGGCACTGCGAGGAAACCTGGCCCAGAGGCACCATCTCCAGACCGTCCTGCTGGCACGGCGCCACGCGATGCATTACGGGCAGAGTGCCACTGGAGAAAGTGCCATTGGTCTTGTTGTAACATCTGCTCCGAGACAGAGAGAGATGGAAAGAAAGACGGGACAGTCGTTTATAAAGCTTCTTCTGCTGAACATACCGCTCTGGTTCTTCCTCTCTGCAGTTATGTGTGGCTTTTTTTCCGCCAGACACAGAAAACCCCTTGTGTTACTGCAATAGCCCTGCCAGTGGACAAAGCAATGACAGCTCTCTAACACAACCTGGAGCACTCTGGCACAGCTTTTCAACAGTTGGACTGGAGATTAAAAGGTCCGGTCTCACTGCCTCTGAAGAACTGGGACACGTTGTGGTTTTGCTCTCCGCTGAAGTTCCCAAACGCAGACCGTTGCACGCAGCCAGCTTCACCATGTTTCCCTGAACTTAGCTTCCCTCTGTCGGCACATGATTGGATTGTGACCACACCCCCTCTTTTCCCAGCAGCCGGAGGTAAATAAACACAGGGCTCATTAGGTCTGCTGGCTGGGTGCACACAGGGTAAACTGTGATGCTGGGGACCCTTAAGTACATAAACAGGACTAGCAAGAGGGTGTGTGTGTGTTTGTGTGTGTGTGTGTGTGTGTTTATTTCCTTCCAATATCCATAATACATTTTTGTTGTGCTCTTGTAACAAACATTATGCACCAGAGTTCCTTCAAGTAAGTAGAGTGTCTCTGGGTTTTCACATGTTTTAACAGATCATGTCAGTTTCTTTTCTGATTAATAAACACCAATACATTCCTGGATTTCTTAAAAAAATAAATAAATAAAAAATAAATAAATAATGAAACAATGTGTCCCAGATGTCCACAACAAAGCTAAAGACACCCATGAACGCAATGTTGAAGTAGATCAAAACGGGCGTCTTCTCTTACCTGTTGTTGTTGCAGAGGTTCTGACAGCTCATGCAGTCAGACGACTCTGTTTGGGGGAGAGCTGTGTACATGCCTCCGCCCTGACAAGAGAACACACACACACACACACACACACACACACACACACACACACACACAGACACAGACACAGGCTACAATTAGCCAAACCAAACTGCATATAATATAAATACCATACTTGGTCTTTAATACTTGGATATGAATAATGGGATTGTGGCTAGAAGGGATACAGCTACAGCGGGAAGTTATGCAAAATCTAGGCTAATTTAACAATATCATTTTAATACTTTCACCTAGGAAACGCGTGTTCCTTCCTCTGGAGTGTTTAAAACCAAACCACCATATTTTTCCTAAACTTAACTAGTCGTTTTGGTGCCTAAACTTAACTGTCATCGCCGTAGCTATTTCCCTTCTCGCCTTAAGATAAGATAAGTTAAACTTTATTGTCCCGTGGGAAATTTGTCTTGGGCAAGAAGGGCTGATAACAGCTGCATACAAACACATTATTTGTCAATCATACAGTTTGTCACAGACAATATATAATGAGATAAAAATGTACTTTAGGACATTAGTTCATCCACTAGTTGAGAGGATATTGCACGGGCCTTGATAACCGAATATTGGGTCCAGTCTTTAGGTTTTGAAGTACTCACGTTATGGTGGTGGTGGGGGTGCGGGTGCTCGCAGTCCCGCGTGCTGTGGGGCAGGGTGCCATCGTGGCCGTGTGGGTGGCCGGGTGAGAACAGGCTGCCGGAGCCGTTGAGCAGCGCCAAGCCGTTGGGGAGTTTGTGGTGGAGGTGATGGCAGCCTTGGGATAACATGGGCCCGCTGTGGCCGTACCCCCCGTGGACGCCCCCGTTGATGCGGCTGGTGCCAGACAGAGTGGTGTACTCCAGGACGTGGCCATTCATCTCCGCTTGCTGGTACAGGTACCCGGGAGGGTCATACTCTACATCACAACAGGTAAAAAAAAATCATTAGGTATTGAGCCGGATCATTCTTTAGTACGCACTGAAATCTGATCATAGGCCAGGATGCATTAACAAGGTGAAACTACTAATTTGGCCAGTGCAGTCCTCAGATAATTATTACGGGTGTAAATCACAAGTTTCATCATGATACGATATTATATTGATTCTTTGGACAACGATACGATATTTACTGATATAACAGTCTGCCACGATACCATTTCTATTCGATTTGATTCAGGGGCCTGAGACGATACATAAGCCCCTTTAATCAGTTACATTTATATACTGTATGATTAGTCAATTTCATTACTGAGATCTTCCAGGCATTTACAGTAAAATTACAAACTACTCTTTTGACTAAAAAGAATAAATATAAAGTGGGAATTTCAAAATAAAGCTATATATATATATATATATATATATATATATATATATATATACACATACATACATATATATATATATATATATATATATATATATATATATATATACACATATATACACACATATATATATATATATATATATATATACATACATATGTGTATATATATATATATATATATATATATATATATATATATAAAATTATTCGTGGTGTAACGATACATCGATCTGGTTTGATCGATCTGGTTTGATATATTGTATCTATATATATTAAGTGGTACATTTATTGTTACATTTTGCTGACAATGGTCCTATGGAAGAATCCTTTACTTTTCTTGTTTTTTTTTTTTTTCCCCCCAAACTTTTTAACCTGCTGGATAGGAAATAAATGTATCTCTTTTTTTTTTTTGCTTGGAGGATTTGTTAGCGCAGACTTTTTTTTTCTGTCGTAGCACATCATCATCAAGAACTGGAATTTGGCACTGACACAGATTCTTCTTAGGCTTTTTATTTGATCTTTATCAGATAACTACAGCATATATCATAATTTTGCACATTTGAGACATTTCTTGATGTTCTTGTGAAACTGTTTGTGTTAAAACAACATTAAACACTGCACTTTGAGAAGTTGGGCTTATTTTGTACGATGAGAGACAGAATTTATACAAAACTGTGTTTATATTTGTGAAAAAAGAAGTTGATGAGAAAAAAGAAAGGAGAATTGTTTTGGCATCAGAAGTGAACTCCGGTAACATATTGCCACCAGTATTTAAAAAAATAATCATCAGCTTGATTGTTCAATTATCTCTGATGTTTATGGACTGCAGTGAGTTTTCACACAGAGAGTAAGCACCTTTGACTCAATCTTACTTTTCCCCCCAAAATCTTTAAGCTACAGAACCCCAACTATTAACAGAGCCAAAAGATCTGGTAAAGAGTCCATCCAAAAATGGCAAAAGCCTTTGCAAGCGCTGTGGGAGCCATATATGTACTATGAACACTTGGAATATGCCGCACATGCTGTCTTGGGGCCAACTATCTTTAAATATGAGACACTTAAGTTGGAGTTAACTCTCAGTATGCATGCTGGTGCTGCAAACTCATTTGAAAGTGAAGAAAAGTAAAACTTAGGGCTGCGACTAACGATTGTTTTCATAGTGGATGAGTCTGTCGATTCCTTTTTTTGGTTAATGGATTAGTTGTTTGGTCTCTAAAATGTCAGAACATGATGAGAAATGTGGATCAGTGTTTCCCAAAAGCCCAAAATGACGTCCTCAAATGTCTTGTTTTGTCCCCAACTCAAAGATATTCAGTTTACTGTTGCAGAGGAGAGAAGAAACTAGAACATAGTCGCATTAATCAAGCTCATAAAAAATAACTCAAACCGATAATTCTTTGCAGCTCTAGTGAAACTTGGAGTGAACACAACAGGCGCTATATGATAGATGGTTTTTAAAAACACGGTCTAAAATGCCACAGTGTGGGCAGAATCTATACCGGTTTTATGCTTAAGGTTTAGTTTGTGTAGAAACTCACTGTGCATGTTGTTCTGCTGGCGATTCCTCCACAGACACATGGCGATAAAAGCCAGCAGGATGAGCACCATCACTCCCAAAACACAGCCCACAATCAGGTACAGCAGTCCTCCAGGTGGGCTGGGTGGCTCCTGCGGGTGGGGGTAGGGTGGGGTGATGGGGTGCTGGCTGGGCGACCCCGGGGACTGACGTGCTGCAGCAGGGAGAAGGGAAGAGCGGGGGGAGGAGGAGGGGGCATGAGGAACAGCTTTTTACCCGCAAGCAACGAAGAAAAATAACACAGTACCAAACCACAGAATGCAAACCATTGTTGTCAGCCTCATAAAACTCAGTAGGTTTATGTTGTGTAATTATGGCGATCATACCCGTCATTAAAGTGGCGGCCTTGGCAGAAACATGACTGGACTTTTCACAAAGTGGAGGTTTGGTTGGAGCATGAGTCATGGCGTTTATTTGCTCTTACCTTTGGTCTCGCAGATCATGACGTTGCTGTATTCACTCTCTCCCCCGTCGTTGAAGCACTGCATCTTGATATCGTAGGAGGTCTCAGGCTGGAGGTGTCCAATCATGTGCCAGTGTTTTACACCTGAGAGGGCGCGAGAGAGAGGAGCCGACAAAGGTTAGAAATCACTTCCTCTATGGGCCCCGTGTTGACTCACATTGCTCTAAATCCTGTGTAAACTCACTATTTCTCCACCTTCTCTTCATGCCTCACACTTCGGGTCGTGCTCTTTCATGCTCTCTTTCTCATTCGCCCCTCTTTTTGCCCCCCCACTTCTCTCTTACTCAGTCGGTCCCACGAGGGCTCAGACAGTTGCTTTACTTTAGATGAGCTCCATATATGGCAGCTTCATGTTTGTCCTGGCAAGCCTCCAGTATTCCCAACACACACACACACACACACACACACACACACACACACACACACACACACACACACAATTTTGAAATCACAGATGAGACAACATGGAAATGCTACATTTCTATCAAATGAGGCTGAAATAAGCTGCCGTTCTCGCTGTGTTTTGTTTGATAGGAAGTATAATAAATCACAGCTAAATCACTTTTTTTTTTTTTTTTTTTTACAATTGTAAGTGGGAACCATAAAGGAAAGCTGCTGCTGAAGCTAAATCCCCTCTGTGCTGTTAATTAAGAATCAATACATAAGCAGAAGTTTAATGCACAAATAAACAGCACTTTGTGCTCAATCACATATGTATTATAAATTATAGATTTAAAAAAAAAATAAGACACATGAAGATTATCTGACGGGAAAGTGACTACAGCAGGCGTATAGGGCAGGCTACTGAACCTCAGCACTAATTGAGGACCGGCCGAACTGTGACCGTAGCACCGAAATCAAACTGCTGGCTACCAAAACAATGACATTGTGTGGTTTGCCAGATTAGTTTTGTCTTCTTAAGGCAAAGCTCACGAACCAAAAAAGGGAGTAAATGTCGAGAAACGTGTTCATGTTCCTCAAAGTATGGTATCCACAAAGGTTTTGTGTGGTACTGAAACTCAGGCATCACGTTGGCACTTATATTTTTAAAAGATGAAGCAATGAAGAACCGATAAGGTGAACTGCAGGTACAAAACACATCTGGACATCTTTCAAATGATTGTCAAGTCATATGTTTAAGTGCAATATTGAGACAATCCAGGTAAAAATAAGACTTTTTTTGAAATAGGGCGTGCCAGCTGGTTGGAAAGTTTGTAGATGTCTGGGTTACATATCTAAATTAGATATCAAGTGAAAGCAGTTCATAACTACACTAGGGCTGCAACTGATGACTATTTTCTGAATGAATGGTTTAGTTGTTTGGTCTAAAATGTCAGAAAATGGTGAAATGTGTGGATCGGAGTTTCCCAAAGCCCAATATGACGTCCTCAAATGTCTTGTTTTGTCCACAACTCAAAGATATTCAGTGTAATGTCACAGAGGAGAGAAGAAACTAGAACATATTCACATTTAACAAGCTGAAGTCAGCATTTAAGAATGTTATTTTCATATAAAATGACTCAGACCGATTAATCGATGATCAAAATAGTTGCCGATTCATTTATAATCCATTATTCATTGCAGCTCTAAACTACACATTGAAATACAGCTAATGTACTGCATGTTTTAAATGTGTTGAATTCTGTGGACTGTAATGTTTAATGTACAGTATGTTTTTAAATGTGGACCCCAGGAAGAGGAGCTGTGGTTAAGGGCACAGCTAACGGGGATCCTATAATGAACTAAACTAAACAGTCATTGAATGTTTGTGGAAACACAGTTATATTAAATTACATCTAAACTGAATTTAGCCATTTGTAGCCTAAATGTAATGACATCTTTGGACCTTAAATCCCCAAAAAACAGTGCTTACTGGGTAAGAAGCAACACGCATGCACACGCACACACACACACACACACACACACACACACACACACACACACACACACACGTTTGTTTCACTATCTTTGTGGGGACCCGTCATTGACATAATGCATTCCCTAGCCCCTTACCCTAACCTTAACCACCACAACTAAATGCCTAACCTTAACCCTTACCCTCACCCTAACCATAACCTAATTCTAATTCTAATCCTAAAACCAAGTCTTAACCCTCAAACAGCCCTTTTAACCTTGTGGGGTCCAGCATTTTGGGCGCCACAAGGCTGTGCAGACCCCACAAGAATACTGTATTCCCCGGTTTTTGGACCCCACAAATATAGTAAAACAAGCACACACACACACACACACACACACACACACACACACACACACACACACACACACACACACACACACACACACGTTTTTCCAGCCAGCAACCTGAGCCCCTCTCTTCTGGCGGGGCTCATATTTCAGCTCTGGCAGCCATTTATTAAAAACAGATTTCAGAAAGCCCTGCTGCCCAGGGACAGCACTCTCTATAAATCTTTGCAGAAATGCCCCTCTCCACTACAGGCCCACTCTTGACACTGAGTATCCATTACCCTCCCGACTCCCAGTTAATCTGCAGAGCGTGAGCCGAACATCCCGACAGGACGGGGGCTGTCGACAAACAATCTACACCAGCTACACACCCAATCTGCAGTGGAAACACGGACACACAAACATTCACATGTGCATTTCCACTCACCTTCGACCACGTCTCTTTTGTAGTCGCTGTCGTTGTCGCTGTCGGTGGGCCGGTAGTAAATGTAGAAGCCTTGGATCGGAGTGTTGTTGTTACTCGAGGGACTATACTAGAAGGAGATGGAAAAAAGATTGCGTTGGACTACAGCAATCCGGTGAGCAATTATTAAACAAAGAGAGGACATTTTCCGGCAACTAATGGCAGGGCTTGTTATCAGCAGATGTACAGGACTGCAAGCATGATTGTGATTGCACTTTGTGTCTAAAGTTCAGGAAATAATGAGACTGTCTGAGGTTAAGTAAATGTGGGGAACTATCTGCGTCCATCTGCAGCCCAAACTGTGGTGAGGAGGGGAAATGGCTTTTAAGAGAGCGGAATCAAAAACGTAGATGGACAGGGCCTCCTAATCTCAGTTGGAGCAGAGCTCCAATCATCACAGGCGCTCAGTGAAAGGTCTGATTGGGTCTCTGCTCCCAAACAACTACCAGCAACTCACACACAGGTGAGCCAGCTGGGAAAGACTATACATCGCCCGAGTTATTCTTTCACTGGCAAAACGTTACTATGTCATTTTGTATTTCTATTGTATGCTACTTTATTCTTATACTCCTAGGGCAGTGTTACATAAACTTCCTATCTTAAATCCTAAATTGACATAGGAAGAGTAAAAGATAGGATTTTCACAGTTTTGTATTAAAAAAGCAAATCCCAACGAACTTTAGAAATCCTATTTCATTTTACTCATCATGTCGTAGGTTAGGAAATCCTAAATACTCAATCCAACATCAACTTTTATGTCTGTAACCTAGCAACTTGTTTCTTTCTATTTTAATTGGAGTATGCATTGGAGAGTGCCCAGATTAAGCCACTCTGAGGGTTTTTTGCATCCCTCCATCACATCGTTTATTGATTATGTGTATATTAATCTGTAGGATTTGTCTATGTGTAAACAAATAAACTAAACTATCTCGCCGACCCAAATAGCTTTATAACTGTTGTAACTGTTGAAACATACATTGAAACTAGGGATGCTTATTTTGATTTTTTTCCCTCTGACTGATAGCTGTAAACATGACATGTCTACAAGTCTTGGACTCAAGTCAGACTCCAAAAAATTATAGGACAGGGGTAATTAAGCCTTCCATATTCAATTATAATAATATTGCATTGTAAGGACATCAATGAAGCCCATCAAGGCAAGGTACACGAGTCGTCAGGCAGGTTTTAAACAAGCCAACAGTTCATCCGGATCATCTCTTCACCACCAACCACTTCATTCAGAGGTAAAACTGGAAGTGAGTGCACCCAAAACGTCTGTAATAATCCCTCATTGCACAGGAAAACTGTGTGGGAGCAACTAGTTTGGTAGGTTTTTGCCTTACTTCAAAGTAAGTTTGTATCAAATCTGTCTGTTCCTGTTTCTTGCCCCATCTGACTCCTTATAACAATTTAATTCTCGATCTCGGAAATTAACTTCAATGAGTAAAATGTAATGTAGATATTAGTGATAGGAATGATGACCCAAAACAATGAAAATAGTTGTAAAAAGTTAAGTAAGAAAAAGGATGTCTAAACGTGTTCCTTCCAGCGGTCTAATGGATGCTGTGTGTCAGTGGGGCACTCACAGTCCAGCGCAGCATGATCTGTGTGTCACTGATGGCGTCGGTGGATGAGATGTGAGGGCCGACCACGGGACGGTCTGCGATGCGTGGGCTGGCCTGTGGCACCAGGTAGGGCTTGGAGGGAATGCTGTGAGGACTTTCGCCATACATGTTCATGGCTACGACACGGAACTTATTGGAGGAACCTGAGAAAGAAATGCAATGTTACGATTGGGAAATGTTACAGATGTAAGAACAGAAATGTTACTTCTTATCCTGTGGCGTCCATCATTACATTATACTCAGCTATGGTATACTGTCTGTGTTTCTAATGATTCGTTTTAGTAATACTTTGCCCGTTTTAAACCAGCTCTGAGTCATCTTTGCGTGGGCAGTGTGTTTCCATGAACGGCGTAAACACACTGCCCACACTGCCAGGACACAGAGCTGTTTTAAAATGGGCAAAGTATCTCTTTAACTCAAGTAGAGAGCTACTGAAGGTGTCTTTGCTCATGGCAGGAATAAATTAGTTTTGATTGTACTTTAATAATTAAACACACAGAGTAGGTTTACATGCACACTAATATTCCACTATTATTCTGAAAATGACAATATTCCGAATTTGATAAAGGTCATGTAAACAGCATATTCCGTTTGGGAGTTCCAAATAAGGCCGTTTCTCTATATAGCATTTTCCCCATTCAGAATATGCATCTCCGTCAGGGTTTTTACGGCAGTTTGCAACAGTCAACGGCCTCGTGCCTGTTTACGGTTTACGGTCAGCTCTGCGCGTCGCTATGGTTGCTGTACGCAAACCAATCAGCCGACAGTTTGCAGGGCTGTGGTAGAGATGCATGGCCAAAAGAAAAGAAGGAGAAACGCAGCTACTTTTAAACAGTATGAAAGACTTGGATATCAACACATTTTTTTGGCTATCCGCACACATCGCATAGCCGACCTTTTCAAGCAGCTGGTTGAAGGAATGAAAGAGGGAGGCTGTGTTCACACGGTCCAACAAGTCCTCCACTGCTGGAAAAAGTTATGTTTTGCACGGCTGCATGTAAACGGGAATATTAGGGGAATATTCACTTTCATTAGCCATGTAAACAGCTTTGGAAGAATATCGTCTTTTTCAGAATAAGGGCAAAAACCTGAATATTTTGTGCATGTAAACGTAGTCATTGTCTTATTTTGTTATATTATAGGTTTATACTATACTTTTTACAAATATTGTGATACAGTAATAACAAAGCTGCAAAAAACAATATTATCGTTGTGTCACAAAAATAATGATTGTATGCTTTTTACCACTGTGGGCCAATAGTTGTCTGGCCCCAAATATTAGCTGGCTAGATGATGCAGCAGTGAAACAGGTAAAATTAGTCTGGATTAAGGTCAAAACAAAGGTAAGACAGATAACAAACTACTCATATAGCATCACATGATAACTTAAGATCAAGAAACCCTTTACTGGGCAGAGGAATCACGTCATGCTTCACTGGACTGTAGAGAAGGAAGCTCACCAGGCTCCAGATTACGGACTTCCACAGACAGCTTGAGAGGTGAGATATTATCCGCGGCCAGAATCCACTCTGCACTGCGCCCGCGTCTGTACTCCACGCGGAAAGCTGTGATCGGCGACCCGCCGTTGGCTCTCGGGATCCAGGTGACATACACCGAACTTTCAGTCGCCATGGAGATGGTGGGGCGATCGGGGGCCTCGGGCACTGGGGCAGAAAGAAATAAGGAATAACCCTCTTGAGTGGTGCAAACTTTTGCGAATCCAATTAAAAACACACACACACACACACACACACACACACACAGAGAGAGAGAACTGGCAACCGTCAGCACTGCATCCCAACTCATGTAAGGATGGAAGAAGTTCACAGAGAAGGAAAAAATATATATAAATAAAAAAATAAAGACGGCATGACATGGAGGAATGTGTACTTACTGCCTGGGCTCTTAGCCACAAAGTTAGAGAGGGCAGGAGAGAGTAAGAAAGAGAGAGAGAAATGAGGGTTAGTGAAAAGACCAATGTGAGTTTCAGCAAAGTAGGCCTGCTTGTAACGCGAGGTTACACACACGCACACGCACACGCACACACACACGCACACACACACACACACACACCTGACCTCTAAAGCATTGTGCATTCTCACAGCTTTCTGCTTACAGCATCCTTCATCCAAAGAGTCATTGCAGCGTGTCAACTATCGTGTCACTGTTTCTACTCCGAGGCGCAGAGAAACAAAGCAGACCACATCTAAACATTAAGCTGTAAGATCTATTCAACATGGTCCGGTCATGAACTCCATTAGAACTATCTACTCAGACAGAAAGCCCCATATCTTCCTCGGAAACACCCCCACAGTCCCATAGTCACTGTGTGCACGCATTCCATATTGCTGCTGCTGCTGCAGCAGCAATATAGCACAGCACTCTGCAGACCTACCTCTGTCATGTATGACCACACCAAAGTGTGTGTTGGTGCTTTTGTCTTCTGGAGCTTTGGGAGGCATGGAGATGACGGGAGGCTTGGACGGATTCTTGTTGGAGGTGGTGCTCTTCTCTGAGAGAGAGAGGAAAAGGAAAAGAGAGTAAGAAAAACAAGGCTCGACAGGTCTTCAGGGCTATCAGTTCCACCAAAAGCACATGGAACAGCTCCGGATGTTGGCTCTGAAATCTAAACTTTTCCTCCTGGAGTTTTATCAGGGTGGGGTTCAGGTTTTCACCCCGACAACGCTGCAGTTCCACTCGGCTGGGTTGTTGCTCGGATTGAGTGTGTGATGTGGATCCAATGTAACCCTTTTCAGGAACAGATGCTAATCACGTTTTTTCAGTCAATTCATTCTCTTTAAAAAAAAAAAAAAAAAAAAAAAAAAAGATTATCTTTCGTGCATTATATTTTTAAAAACAGGGCCGTAGCTATCCCTTAGGATACCGACAACATGTCCTCGTTGTTGTTTCTGGGTATTTGAGATTTCTATTTATATACATTTGGTGGCTTTTTAAAGGCTGATTCTTTCTTTTTTGTATCCAAAATAATTACAGATTATAGATTTACTTATTCTCCACCAGAATTATATTCCTGGCAATGTGGAGAAGGTTTTGAAACAAGCGTCATGACGGGAGATGCATTTTTAAAGAAAACAATACAACCAAGACCAAAAGCAAATGGCCATATTGAGGATCAGTCAAGTGTTTCTGGAGGAGGTGGCGGTGCTTATGGGTCTGGTTTTGGACTGGTTGGTATTTTTTTGGGTCCAGGACCATTTTTGTAAAAGAACCACCCTCGGGATAGAATCATATATGTGGTTTCTGGCAGTATTTTGCATATTTCTGAGCGGGGAACATTTTGTCAACCCTGCTGTGGTGTAGCATTATTCTAAGTTTTTGGAACATTTGCGGTTGTCCTTGTTTCTATTTGTCTCAGAAACACAAACAACTTGCTCAAAGTAACTCACTATGATTATCATACTGATCATTATGATTGAATTTAGGATTATAATTGGACAATGTGGTGGAAGTAGAAGTAATTAAAGGAATAATCCGCCCTCAGAGACAGGATACGGTTGTGTAGAACACACGTTTAATCAGCAGTTAGTTCGTAATTAAGTCACAATTTTATGTTTTAGTGTATTCAATTATCCCTAGCCTGTCCCATCTGCTTCTACTTCTGTTATTAACATTCCTCAGTCCACAGAAACGGCGAACTAATTTCATTTTGCCCGTTTGATTGAAAATACTTTATTGTGCTTCCTCTTCTATAAATCACAAAGGTAGAAGCACAAAAAAAAATCATCCAAAGAGCCACAGTATATTTTCGAACTGGAAAACGCAATGTGCTCTGCATACTTTTCTGTTCTCATGAGACTGCTGTCGCTGGAGAAAGAGATGCATATTTCTGCTTCTTCTCCGATAAAAATGTCTGCCTGAATGTCTGTTTAATGTCGGTGCAAAAAAAAAAAACAGATGCTCTTTTATTTAGAGGAGTGGACACCAAAACCTGACATTTACTGATGATGTTTTAGGCAGCTGAACCTCTTTCTATCTGAGCTTTGTTGGAAAAGCTGTAAAGTGGGGTCTTCCAGTGGTCAGTTATTCCCCAGAACACCTAAAACATACATGGTTGAAAGGTACATTTAGAGCTGTAACAATTCCAAATTTCACTGTACAATTAATTGTCTCGGAAATAATTTTGATTAACAATATAGTTGCCTCTTTCAGTGAAATTAAAAAAAAATCTTTTTTGATGTATTACTTTTTCGAACAAATACATTTTGAATGAATCCCAGAATACATCTTTTGGTAAAATCACAGTTATGTGACCCAGATAATGTAGTAACACAGGTACACAGCCTATGAAGTAAACCACGCCTATTCAATGTTTTAAAACATTGAGTTCTTTTTCTGAAATGAACAATTACCATCAACAGTGATACCCCTTAGAACATGTGTCAAACTTGAGGCCCGTGGGCCAAATCCGGCCCTTTGCAGATTTTGATCCGGCCCGCATATCAATTTAGGTTCACAATACATTTTGGCCCACCTAGTTTTTGTAACTTTTTTAATGTTTTGTCGCTTTCTCCAACATTTTTTTGGCCCGTTTTCAGAGGCCTTTTCACAATGTTTTTGTCGCTTTTATTATTGATGGCCAAGTTACTTTTTTGCTGACTTTTTGGGGTCTTTATGTCGACCAAACTGTAAGTGAGAAGGCTATATGAGACATGCAATAATGCAGTAAAAGATGCTTGACTTTTTTGATGAAATAAAAGCATAAGTGAATAAACTAAACATGTCTGGCCTTTGATGTGATTCTTATTTTCCAGCGTGGCTCTTAGTGAAGTTGAGTTTGACACCCCTGCCTTGACTTTACTTAATGTTAGCAAGTCACTGCGGTTAAGCAAAGAAAACGGCGACTACATAAAGAAATTGCGATTAGACAATTATGTAATATTAGTTACAGGCCTAAAAACATTGCTATTAACAGTTGTTTTAAACAGTGTTTTGAGTGCTGAGAGCTTGTGGTTGGACTGACCCTTGCCGGTGCGGAAGGTGAGCATGGCCGGCTGGCCCTCGCCGGCTGAACTCCGGGCCACCATCAGCACCTCGTAGAGACTGGAGGACTCCAGCTCTGACAGCCGCAGAGTCTTCTCGCTGCCAGGGACACGAACTGTATGCCAACTCCCCACCACTGTTCCCATTTCATCGACCTGACACGCACACACAGACGGCCACACACAGACAAATACAAACACATGACTAAAAGAAAAACAAAATCATGTGTCGCTCTACAACCTTCCACAGTTCAGTCTCAGTCGCTCTCGACAGTGAACGACCTCAGAAACAATCCCTGTGAGATTTCTGTCACAATTGCCAAACTCCTGCAGAACCGAGTTGTGCTGCCAACAAAGCATCGCTGCGGTTTTATAGTCAGAGTGAGCATATTACTGAAGAAAACGCCATGCAATGGTGGTGCAGAGACTCAGAGAACGCAGATGCAGGAGTTTGGAAATGCTGACCAATCAGAGCAGACTGGGCTTTTTCAGGAGGGGGCCTTAAAGAGACAGGCGCTAATACGGAGCGTTTCAGACAAAGGGTACATACAGGTATATTCAGACAGACAGTATGAGAAAAATAGTGTTTTTCTGAACATTAAAGCATGTAAACATGTTCTAGTGCAAACCCAAAATGCAAGTATGAACCTGAAAACGTGCATTATATGGGACCTTTAATGAACATATTGCATTGTTGGTATAGGCCAGAGATCTTCAACAGGGGGTCCACGACCCTTAAGGGGTTCTCAGAGTTACTGCAGGGGGGCCGCCTGATTATGTCAGATTTTAGTTTTTCAAAAAGTTAAATATGTCTGAAAATATACATCAATATTAATCCAACACATTATTAGCAAAGCCTTTTTGCTAAATACAACATTTCATTTACACAGTATTGATGATAGGCTTACTATAGGTAAGACATTAAAACTTGATGTATAAATAACATGTGAATATCAATTTTCACCTATCCGGCCCAGTTTAATATGCAATTAAATGTTATACAATGTTTGTAGTAGGGGGTCCCTTCTCCGTCTCTGTTTTAGCTAAGGGGTCCTTGGCCTAAAAAAGTTTGGAGACCCCCGGTATAGGCAAAACACTTCAGGAAAACGTTGTGTGTTTGTGGTAAAACTAAAATCCGGCATGAAAGAAGTGAAACATGGCAGCGTGTATTTTCCCCCTCACCTTACGGTATTTGACAAAATAGGCGTTGATTGGACTCCCGCCATCCCGCCCGGCCTTCCACTCCAGGTCGTACATATCAGGCTTGTGGGTCTGCGGCGGGCTGGTGATGATCGGCGCCTCCGGAGTGGGCCGCTCACCGCTCCTGTCGACCGGCAGGTTGATGGCGTCGCCGTCGTCTTCAGTCAGGAAGCGCTCGTGGCCCTCGTCGCTCTGCATGGGGTGGAGCGATGGTGAAGCCTCCAGCAGAACGGCGGCAGTGGAGCTCGGCTGCACATCTGTCAGGGAGCGAAATCAAATATTATTTAGAATATAACAAGTCAGTTCAGTCAGATACACAATACTTTATCAAAGCTGCAATTCCGTTTATTCTTAAAATTGACAGGTTTCACCATTAATTCTTTTTTAATTGCCTTTCATAGAGGTTTTAGTTCAAAATGAGTTGTCTTGTTTATATGAAAAAGTTGTTTATATACAAAAATGTCATTCTCTAGATAAAACTAAACCAATGAATAAAAAGTCTGAACCTCGTTGGAGTAACAATCTCCAACTTCAAACATCTTCACAAAACAAGAAACAAGTCAATGTCAATGTCAACATTTCCAGGCAGCAGCTGAGACTTTTGAATGCCATTTCATTTTTGGGATTATGCAAACAAAATGCAATCAGATTGAGTTATGTTGCGATCATTAATGTAAAGTCTCCACGCCTTTTACAACGCATTCCATTTACGCTCATCTTTTGGACTATCATCTCCGTACAAGAATGCACATATTATTTATACATACTCCTGCAAACTTTTGCACATTCCCTGGACAACATTGTGCACAACGCTGCACAAAACTGTACAGCTCTACATTTTGAAAACAGATATATTGTATTAACTTATTATATTATTTTCATTTTATTGTTTCTTGACTGTTGCAGTACTTAAGAATTTTAAGAATCTTTAACTGTTTATTGATCCCCAGTGGGGAAATTACAATTTACACTCTGTTTGTTAGAAATCACTACACACAGGCCTGAAATACACACACACACATGCTCAGGACCTATTCATGCACAAACGGAGAGATGTCAGAGTGAGTGGGCTGCCAGTGCTGGACCAGTGCCCTGAGCGGTTGGGGGGGTACGGTGCCTTGCTCAAGAGCACCTGCCAGTGCCCAGGAGGTGAACTGGCATCTCTCCAGCTACCAATCCACACTCTGTACTTTGGTCCGTACTGGGACTTGAACCGGCGACCCTCCTGTTCCCAACCCAACTCCCTACGGACTGAGCTACTGCCACCCAATACTTGCTTTCATCTTTTCTTTTTCTTTACTATGTTGTACTGTTATGCACCAAATCACCAAGGCAAATTCCTTGTATGTGAAAACCTACATGGCAATAGACCGGATTATGATTTTGGATGAATTGTTCAGCTCTAAAATGCATATTGTCACATTTTTGCATCAAAATATCCTTAAGTTAAGTGATCAACCATATATGAACATTGCAAAATAAAAATAAAAACATTTATGTAATATACAGTATCTCCTACATAGGGTATGCATTGGTACTGTATATGTTTATTAGCTGATGTACAGCTTTTTTAATGGTGCATATTTAGTTTCTTGATTAAGAACCTGGATCTAGGCTGTGCTGAGTTTGAGACAACCATCACTGGAGAAAGCACAAAGCAATAAAAGCTGAAGCCATGGCAACAAAGTTACTCAGTCAATGACTAACCGAGGTGGCCCTCCATGCCCACAGAGGAAAACCAGTGCAGGAAAGTTTTACATTTGGAACAAGCCTTTGAATCTACATAAAATAACAAGAAAAACCTGGATCTGTGCAGCACTACATAATCATGCTTTGTTTGTTTTTTTCATTAAATCTTCGCCTGAGCCAGAGAGGTCCACCTGGGCAAATCATGCAGGCTGGGAATCTTATTATGGCTGACACCGGTTTGGCACAGCTCGGGTGGAATATTTAACAGAGGACACTGAGCACAGCCCACAAGAGTAGGGGGCCCGCTGGACTCGGAGCCACACCACTCCGGTCAAAGAGCACCATAATTGAATATTCAAAGCTAAACAAGTGAGTTAGGAGGTTAAAGCACCGAGGCTTGCCACAGGGCCAAACTGCAGGGTCCAGGGTCCAGTTTCGGGGCTGTTTTGTGTACGGCACCGGTTCACTTTGTAAAACAAACAGGCCCGGGGCTGGTAACACTAGACCTGATCCTGGGACTGCGGCCAGCTGCCACACATTCCACACGCCAACCATTAAAATACCGGAGAGAATCAGACCCCAGTCAGCGCTACAGCCAGTCCAACACACTCTCCTGCTCCGTTCCCTCCCTCTGCCCTCTCCACAGCTCCGACTCACAGCTTAACCACAGCCTCCAACACACTGATACAGGAGGAGGCAGTTAAGGCCACGGCATCCTCACAGTCCTCATGGACAGGAGTGATATATCATGGGTACATCCTAGTTTCCTTATTCGATATCTCCTCGCTCCTCGGCCCTCGGCTGAACCGGAAGTTGTTCTGTCCCTCCTTCTTGAAGGCCGTCTCAAAGCTCTTATTCCTGCCCCGAGGAGCTAGCATCGAGGAGGGATCTCTGAGGAGCTATGAGCGAGGATACAGAGAGCAGCCTTCCTGGAAGCCGTGCAGCTGAAAGCCATTGCTAACTCCGCCCATACAGCTAACGAATTCACTTGAGTGTGCTCTTACACCTGGACAGAGATACGCTGCCAGGTCCTTCCCAGAAAAAGATCAGTGCATTAGAGATGAACACCTGGGAGTAACTGTGAAGGATTACCAGCAGAGACGAGAGCCTCAGTACAGACAGAGCTCGGCTTACTAGATGAAGTGGAACAAGTGAATATATGTTTTATAATCCTGACTGACTGACTGCCCGGACGTCAAAATAGCTCTTTCCTGATGTGGCGAGGAGGTGGCAGTTGTGAGATTAGGGATTAGTAATGAGGGCTGCAATTTAGAAAATATCAGAAAATAGTGAAAAAAGGTCAAGGTGATGTCTTCAAATTGCTTGTTTTCTCAGACCAGCAGTTTAAATCCCAAATAGATTCACTGAACAATGATATATAAAACTGAGAAAAGGCAGGAAACCAATGTATGGTATTGTTCTTGATTCATTTTCTGTCAATCAAGTTGTGGCTGCAGCGCTGTGCTAGCTTTTTGACATGTGAGAGCCAGGAGGACGCCACATCTCCCCTGTGGTGCATCCCAATCGAAGGATGAAAGAGAGTTGTCATGGGGATGGAAAACAACGATACCAATATATGAACATATTTCAGATTGCTCTTTGTGATGAATTGCTCATAATAATAACAGAGTACTCACATCAATGATAGTGTTTATCTTTGTATGCAAAGGGCATTGGATAAGCTCCGGCGCCTGGCACCTAAGAAACAAGTGAACACAAACTGACCTCTGAGTGTTTACCTCTGCCGGGCACGTCCTGCTTATCGGCTTCATATTCTCTTTTGTGTATATCTGCAGCAAAAGTATATGGAATCCCATCCTTCTTGCTGTATTCTGTGGATGGGGGAGCAAATATTTTGCAGTGACCCCGCCTGGTCCTGTCTGATCTGTACTCCCTATGTACCACATGTCGCTGTATTAATCTTGCTGCAGATAGAGTAAGGGGCGGGCTGAGGAATGGGGCCCTGGCGTACAGCGGCTGGGGAGGCAGGAGAGGGGAGGCTTGGTGTGGGGGGGCGTTGTGATGTGTTAATAAATAAAAAGCAGTATGTATGATGTTGACAGCTGGGTGGTCTGGTCCTCGTCATAACCCTCCACGGCTACTCCTTACATTCCAGTGTCCGGGGGCTTATCCCCGGCGGCGTGCACAAAGCTCACTCTCACGCTCAGGCTCAGTTCAAGGCTCAGAAGGAAGGCGGCCTTGGCTAAGCCTCTCCTACCAGCCCTCAGAAACACACACACACACACACACACACACACACACACACACACACACACACACACATTCGCACTCAAAAAGCAAGGACTCCCTGCAGATACTGTATGCACACACACACACACACACACACACACACACACATACATTCGCACTCAAAAAGCAAGGACTCCCTGCAGATACTGTATGCGCAGGCCCACAGAGATCCCGCCTGGTAGGATGCCTTTCCAACACTAGTGAGAATCTTTGGAACAATGCACAATGATGTGGCGTGTCTCAAAACGCTCCCTTTTGTATCCATTAACTCTCTGAGCTCTGCAAGGCGTCCAGTGTCAGTGTACACACTGGTGTTGTTAGGTTAATGATCTTACAGTACGGTGGCAATTCGTCTTTTCCACATCGGCGCCATCTTGAAACGCAAACGAGGCTTCGGTGGCATCATCACATCACAGCTGATGGTGACAGCTGCAACCAGTGCTGCAGCTCTACCCCAATTACTTACTTACAACTTAAAAAGTCTGTGGGTTGGAAGCATTAAGTGTTTTAAAAAGTCTGTATTTATTACTAATACAAGCTAGTCGAGTCGAGATAGCTCCGTGTTAAAGCCAAGTCACAAATTACGATAACCGATACATACCTGTTAGCGTCGTAAGGATTCCGTATGACTGTGCCGAGCCAATCCCGTTGTCCAGCAGACACTGGAACACGCCCTCATCCTGTGGTGTCACATCTGCAATGACAAGCGAGGATCCAGAGATCTGAAAGTGACGCGATGGGGTGACGGGGTCGGCGTTGAACAGCCAGGTGATGTTTGGGGAAGGGTTTCCTGTCACTGCGCAGGTAAAATGGGTGGAGGAGCCGGGAGAGACCAGCTGGTTGGTCAGGCCCTCTGTGATAGACACAGGCTCTGTGGAGGAGAGAAAGATTAGCATCACCATGGGATCTGTCGCAAACAATCCCCACACCACAACAGCTAGGGCTGGGTACCCAATTCCATACTTTTTGGGCACTGACTGAATTGCCTCCTTACTATGGAGCATTGAATAATGCCTCGTCATTCAATACCAAATTTTAAATAGGATTGGGCATAGAGAACCGGTTCCAACTTGGAATGGTTTCAAACATTACAATTCCAATGGAATAGTTTTTGTTATTGTAATCATTTGGAAAATTTGGTTTTGAATCCGATCATCGGTTCCAAATTCAACAAACGCAAGTTTTGGTACCTCCAGGCGATTGTTGTGTTGCAGACATGGAGCACAGCAAGCGGTGCTTGAAAGTCTAGCTTTATTTTACATTGAAATAGCCGGTAAAACTGTAAATCACCATTGAATCAAAATATAATGTTCCTCTTATCTGTGAAATAGTTATGTGACCCGTTTCCACCCCTCAAAGAATCGGCGATGAGAACCGTAATCGAAAGGAAGAATCGGAATTGGATACAGAATTGTTAAAATCAAAACGATGCCCAAACCTAATTTGAAATACCTGAGGAGAAAATCCCATCAGTGTCAGTGAGCCAATAAGCATGCAGCATGCTTCTACAAAGATCTAATAATTCTGCTGATTGGCTGTCTAACGTTACACGTCGTAGAGACACGCAGGAAAAATGGATGGATGTTAAAATGGATTTTATACACTTGGTATCGGAAAAAGTTATGTTCAGGAACTGGTATCCAAGTCACGGTATTGGTATTGGTATCTGTAACAATTTTGAACAATACCCAGCCCTAACGAGGGACTTTCTTGTGTTTTTCTTACCGAGAACATTGACAGTATAGTTCGCGCTGATCACAGTCCCTTGCGTGCTCTCAGCAGCACAGGTGTAACTCCCTTCATCGCTCCTCGTCACCGAAACAAAGACCAGGTTGTTGTGCTGTCGTTGGTGAGAAGGCCCTGGTGCGACCTCCTTACCGTTCTTAAACCATGTGGCCGCTGGTGCAGG
Organism: Sander lucioperca; assembly: GCF_008315115.2. Classification (NCBI taxonomy): domain Eukaryota; kingdom Metazoa; phylum Chordata; class Actinopteri; order Perciformes; family Percidae; genus Sander; species Sander lucioperca. The sequence goes on from NC_050177.1 coordinate 40,195,440, forward strand.
ACTACCAGACACTACACACTCCAACGTCAGCGGCTGGGACCGCTGCACTGAAACAGTCACTGGGGCGGTGGGGTAAACTATCCGCACTGGGGGGGAGGAGTCTGAATCTGAACAGGCAAATAAACCACATCAGCACACGATAACAGAGCATACAGCCGAGACATGAAAACTTGCGAATCTTAAATGAAATGTCATCAGACTCACGTTTCACCGACAGCTTAGTGCCATGAGGCTGCATGACGGTTTCCCCAGTAACAGGGTTGAACGCACCACATTTATACATGCCCTGGTGCCGGGCTGAAACAGAGAGAATCTGGAGGTTTCCAGACGGGAGAACTACATAGTCACCTGAAAAGAAAAAGGAAATGACAGTTTCAGAGAACTTCCACAGTATTAATATATTGTGTGAGTGTGTGTGTGTGTGTGTGTGTGTGTGTGTGTGTGTGTGTTACACCCTGGGCATGGTAAGTGTGTTTTATATGGCAGCATGTTGTGAAGCAGTACATGTTCTGCAATATCAATAGAGAAACCATTATAGATAAAATGACCAAATGGAAATGTATATTTTTGACAAATTCTGTGGAGAAAAAAAAAACCCTGATAAAATCTAGAAACGTCATCACATTGATGCACAAGTAGTCCAGCTCACTGATTTTCAACATTGCATGCAATGGCCTAATACAACCAGAAATGTTAAGAGTGTAATAGGGCTGCTCCCTCTGAGTCGATTAGTCGACTAATCGGTCGTTTCGGTCTTAGTGGACTCAGATTTATTTAGTCCATTAGTCCTTTTTTATTCTTTTTGTCATGCTGAACGACTTAATTCCAAGAAATGTATGCGCACATCTCTGGTAAACACAGGATTACAGAGGCGCTTTTACTTTTTGGATCAACTTGACAGATCTGAATTTCTAGTGTTTTGCAGTTTATATAGTCGTACTGCCAACCTCGAGTTAAAAGCATTATTCCAAATACAAATACAAACAAACTTCTGATTGATTTGCTGGTCTCAAACAAACCTGTTGACACTTCTATCCGCTCCCCTCGTGCTCTCAGCCTGGGAAGAGCTGGAGGGACGCTGTGCGGTAGAGGACACTCTATAAGAACAGAGCTGCCTTCCTGCACCGATAACGACCGCCGTCGGCCATCTTCATATTCTGATATTTCTGCAGGGACAGAGAAAAAGAAGACTCCTTCAGTCGAACTCACTTTCTGCGCAGACTGTTGGACATTCAATATGAGCTGAGCACCAGCGCAGTGAAGAGGGAAGGCAAAACGGCGCTACTTGAGCCGAGCTGTTTGTGTTGGATCGCTGGGTTTGTTTATTGTTGCAGTGAGCGATTCTATTCAAGCCTGATACAGTTCCAGATCAGGGTCAACCCCTTAGGGGGTAGTGTCCAACAGCAAGCGGCACCCCAGCAGGAACATAACACACTACACAGGAAAGCCCAAGGCTCATTAAGGATACCGGTCAAGAGGCTTTTGGAAGGGTGCCCGAGTAAAAAAACTCCTACTGCTTCCTTCCCTTCCGCCACTCAGCAGCAGGCAGCCGAGGACAGGCATTCTTTCTAAGTGTTCAACACTCACAAAACGACCTTCCTTTTCTCAAGGCAACTTCCTCTCTTTTTTTCACCGCTCTGCTTTGAAGTGAGTAGAAGTATGCACCCAAGGGCAATTGTCTGCATCCGTACCTGCTATGGCCACGCGCGCGTGGCGGCTGGCGATGGCCGGCCCATGGTCTAAGCGTGCCACACACTGATAGACGCCAACATGGCTGGGCTTAAGGGAGGAGATGGTGAGGAAGCCCTGGTTGAGCTCCACACCGGACAGGTTGTCCCGGTCCAGGGGACGGCCTCTGAAGCGCCAGGAAACCGACGCTGATGGAGGACTTACTAAGCAGCGCAGACGGGCAACAGAGCCTGGACTCTGGACCACGGAGGCAGGCTCAGAGCGGAAAGAGGGATACTGAGCTGTGGAGGAGACAGGAGCAGAGGGAAACAGAGTTCACAGATTGGAATCAGTCATTTTGTCATAGGTTGGCCCAGTGCTTGAATCGGACCAAAAAAGGTGCCAGTACGATTATTCGACTAATCGGCCGTTTTGGTCTTAGCGGAGTCAGATTTCTTTATTCGATTGGTCATTTCTTTGTGCTTTTTCATGCTGCGTGACTTTTTCCCCCCCAAGAAAACGTATGAACACATTTCTCGTAAACACAAGATTTAAAGTGGTGCTTTTGCATGATTCTTTGTGGAGAAACTCGGTTTGACTGATTAGTCGACAAAATCCTATGAGTATGAGTCGCCTAAGAATTTCTTTAGTCACAGTTCTTAAGAACAGCCCGACAGTATAGCAAATCTTTGAATTTCCAGTGTCTCACAGTTATAGTATATCGTCACTATTTAAATATCACAAAAGGTTTCAGAAGTTGCATGACATGCTCATCATGTGTCTTGGATATATTTAGATTCATATATATATATATATATATATGTTGTAGGTTTGTCCCGGAATAGTCGACTAATCAATCTACGGAGCCTGATTCGACTGCCGACCCACAGTCCAATCATCGCAGTGTCTGAAAAAATGTTCTTGTGAAACAAAGGATCATTCCATTAAGGATGCTGAATGTCGGATTTTACATAGAATCGCTTGTTTGGTTGTTTTCCAATAAATCATAATATATAGCCATGTGAGATATATTTTGGTATAAATATAAGCCTATTAACAATACTGTTATTAACAATTAGAAGTAAGGGTACTTATGTGGACAAAAATTTTTTTTCACAATTGGTGAGTGGTACTGGCTCATTTCCGGCACTGGGTTAGCCCAGATTACCAAAGTCATGTTGTCATGCAGATAGATGTCTCCCTCCACCCAGAACAACCCAATGGGGGTGCTCAAAGAAAACCCAGAGACACACATCTCATAGAAAAATTAAACTATCTGGATGGCTTTCATATTTTTGCAGATAGGTAATAAAAACAATAATGTTGAATTTTGGGGCGAACTGTCCCTTTTTGCTGTATTGTTTTTGCCATACAAATTCAAAAGCTCTGCTATCAGTAAAAGCATGAGGCTACATCGACGTCTTCCTGATTAAGTTTGACTTTCAGGACGCACCAAACCCTCGTTTGGCCTGCTGTGATGTTATCATGCTATCGGCTTCTTTAGCATTCTAGTGGACGACAGGATAGACCTAACCTAAACCAGATGTTTCAAACAAAAAAGAAAAAGAAATGTTTGTATAAATTATTACTTTAAACTTGCAATCATTTATTTTTTTGGCCAGTTGTGAACAGGAGACTCCACATCAAGCGGAAAAAAAAATAACCCTAACACATTCAGCAGACACAGAGAAACATTCATTTGGAGTCATGTTTAAGGTCTTGATGAATTCACGTCCAACATTTATCCTCCTTTTGGCTAAAAACAGCTGCTATGTTGCTGCTAGAAACTGAAGAAAGAATGCATGAAAGCAGAGTCTCTTATCATTGCTGTGGGACACATTTCACATTACACAATCATTTGCTCCATTGTTAATGTACAAATAATGGTTTGTGATTTTAACACATATCAGCTTTAGAACAGGGGTTTTTAATGTTTTTTTTAATAGAGCAGGGACCCCCTAATACATATATTGTATAAAATTGAGTTGCATATTAGGGATAGACCGATTATCGACCCTGGCTGATTATCGGGCCTTTTTTGGCAGTTTGCAGATTATCTGGATCAGCGTTTTATTTGCCTGATAACCGATAAATTAATACATACTGTGTATATATGTTTGTACTTATATTGTTATATTCTGGTGATTGATTCTCTTAGCCCTCTTGTATTTAGGGATTGTGTGACGCGCACCTACAACACCAAAACAAATTCCTTGTATGTGTAAAAAACGTACTTGGCAATAAAGCTTTTCTGATTCTGATAAAGTTAATGAATTTAAAAAGTGGTCTACTTTGGCTCGGCTACAGCTCTGTGTCTGTCCCTCTGCTTCGGTTTCACTCACCACTGAGTCTGACTTAATGTCCCGCCCACAACACTATCTGACTCTCTGTTACTGGGGATTATGTTGAAAGTTTCTCATTTATTAAATACTTACTTAAAGCATTTAAACAAAGATTTGTGTAGGAGTTTGTAACATTCCAAAATATTAATTTTGCCTTAAAGATTTTGATTTTCACTGTGAATGCATATTGGTTCCAAATATCGGTTATCGGTTTCATTAACTACTAATAATCGGTATCGGTATCAGCCTTAAAAAACACTATCTGTCCATCCCTATTGCATATTAAACTGGGCCTACAATAACATGTAGGGCGGGCTAAAGCCTTTATCCATACCGTTTTAGTGCATAGAATACTAAGCTATTAAAATAATAATTGTTGGCAGGATTTAATAAATCATGTTTTATTGTTAAACATACACTACGGGTCAAAAGTTTGGAGTCACTTTGGGGACAGAAATGTCCATTATAGACAGAATACCAGCTGAGATCAGTTGCATTGTTTTTTTAATCAGGGCAGCAGTTTTCAGATTACATTATGTGCTTACATAATTGCAAAATGGTTCTCCAATGTTTTCTCAGTTAGCCTTTTAAAATGATATCAGATTAGTAAACAGAATGTGCCTTTGGAACATTGGATGAATGCTTGTTGATAATGGGCAATGTAGATATTGCATTAAAGATCAGCCACTCACTCAGATCAGCTGGTATTCTGTCTATAATGGAGTGGAATGAAAATTTCTAAGTGACCCCAAACTTTTGACCGGTAGTGTACGTGTAGCACAGTGAGCCCTTAGGATGAACCGTATCTGTGGATAACTACCTTACTGGCTACCTTACCTATAGGCCAGTAAGCCTATCATCAGTGGGTTTTTTCTCACAAATAGGCTGATTTATATGTGCTAATAATATGTTGGATTCATGATACGACATTTTTTGTTTTGTTTTTTAAAATTAACAATCATTTGGTGGGCCCCTGCAGTAACTCAGAGGACTCCCTAAGGGTCCCAGACCCCCTGTTGAAGATCTTTGCTTTAGGGGGATCACACCACTTCCATCTGTGTTAAGCTGCGAGTAGGACAAGGGACTTACATGAGCAGCCGATGAGCAGGGCCTGGCTGAGACACAGCACAGTTGACAGGAGGACCCTGAGGCCACTGTCCATGGTGCACTCTGACCCCTGCCAGCAGCCGTGTTGCCCGGTGCGCACACCCTCGTCTGTTCAGCAAACCTGCAACCCACAGCAGAGAGGGGGAAAAAAAACCCCACATCAGACCAGAAATGTGAGTGGAGTCATGACAGCATCAGTATGAGCAAAAGAAGACCTGAGCCAGATATAAACGACAAAACGAGCTGGGAGGAGGATTTCAGAGAATCAACTGGTTTAAAGAGTTTGTTTCACAAACTGGAATTTCTGTCAGTCCTGGAAGCAGAAGGTCCGGGTGTGGTGTTCGGAGAGGACTGTCTTTAATCTCAGGTCTGACAGTGTAGACAGGAAGAGTACCAGCTCTCTTTAAAACAATGCAGACTTCAGATTTCCATTCATCTGCCAGTTTGTGTTTGCCTCCCAGCTAGGTCTGGGAAATATATCGATATTATATCAACATCGATATACGAGGCTAGATATCGCCTTAGATTTTGGATATCGTGATATGACACAAGTGTTGTCTTTTCAAGGTTTTAAAGAGCTGCATTACAGTAAAGTGATGTCATTTTCTGAGCTTACCATAGGCTACTGTTCTAGCTGTTCTATAATTTGTCTTTGCCCACTTAGTCATTAAACCCTTGCTACTGATGATTATTTATCAGAACTCTCATTGTGTTAACATTATGTGAAAGCGCCAATAGTCAACCCTAGGATAACGCCGCAATATCGACATCGATGTATTTGGTCAAAAAACATTGTGATATTTGATTTTCAGCATATCGCCCGGCTCTAGTCTCAGCCGAACCTTTCCGACCCAGACACGATCTCCCACAGATAAGTCGAATCTGGTCTTGTTTCTTTGCAGGACTTTTTCTGGATCGTCTGTGGCAACTGTGTAGCTCTTCTCCAAGTGAGACTTAAGATTTTGAACATACTGAGAATGGTCCTCTGTCACAGGTAGTCCAATTCAAAGTCCAAGCCAATCGGCGTCCGAACATGAGTTTGCAGGGTGAAAATCCAGTGACATCATTCTTAGATCAGTGGATCTGAGCGGGGGGGTGGGGGGATCTATTAGCTTCCAAATGAATCCTGTACGACAATCCTTCTAATCTTCACGACACATCCTCTTTACACACTCCTTGATCTCCACCTCCCAGCCTCTCCTCTGACCCCTGTTCTCACCCACTGCCGTGTCTCCACGGAGGCTGGAATGTCCACCCCGCCACCCCCCTGCCTCTCTCTCCCACTGGGCCGCTGAGATCTCCCGCTAATGGAGTGGCCGTGGAGAGACTGTCGCCTCACTCCTAATATCACTCTCTTGTCACACTGTGTTGCTTCCTCATAGGTTCACTGTAGCCTCAAGTGCAGGCCCAGACACACTGGAGGGCACGTAATTAGGAGCATTCCTCTATCCTTTTCAACCCCGACCCCTCCTCCTCCTTTTTTCTAAGAGTAATCCAGGCAAGCTTTGATCCCAGGTTCCTGGTTGGTTACCAGGGTTTGAGCCTGAGGGGCGGCGGGACAATGGCCGTCAAGCTGTGATATTCACGCTGGCGCTTCGGTGGCTCGCAGGCGTTAGCAGAAGGGCCGACCTGGGCAGAAGGCTGGGTCAAATTAAAAAGGATGATGTCTGGGTGGGATCGGTGAAGCTGAACAGGTTTCTATCCCTCATCCTAACATTGTTTCATCAGGCAGGTCAATTTATTTAGCCTCCTCTAAAGGCTGCAGGACGGCGAGAAAATGACAACTCTGTCCCAGTGGGGAACAGTTTGGAGTCGCGCTGCAATGATCTTCCATTCATCTCTTGATTCATTTTCTGAAACAATTTTGTTTATCTGGAACAAGCAAATGCTTTTCTGCACTTTTGCTTGACAAATGGCCTGAGACACATCCATCCTCTCATTATCCAGTGGTGGAATGTAACTAAGTACATTTACTCCAGTACTGTACTTAAGTCCAAATGTTGAGGTACTTGTACTTTACTTGAGTCTTCTCTTTTCATGCCACTTTCTACTTCTACTCCACTACATTTCAGAGAGAAATATGGTACTTTTTACTCCACTACATTCATCTGACAGCTTTAGTTACTAGTTACTTTACACATTAAGATTTTTTTACACACAAAATACATGTAGTTTATAAAATCTGATGTTTTATTATAAATGAAACTAGCTAACAATATAACGGCCTACAGGTCCAGGAAATAATAAACTCTCCCAGCTCCTGGCTGGCTCCTCCCCTTCTCACCCCGAGGTCAAAGGTCAGGGTGGAGCAGAGAGAGAGAGGGTGGACCAGCGGGTGTCTGGTGGCCCTGGGCCGGCCCCCAAGGGTCACCTCCAGCGCTCCCTGTTTCTCACACATTACCAAACACTCCACACGCAACAGGTGTAAAAGTGCTTAAAAGAAACTAGAGCTGCAAAGATGAATCGATTTCGATTAGTTGTCAACTGTTAAATTAACCGCCAACTATTTTGATAATCGATTAATAGGTTTGAGTCATTTTTTTTTTTTAAAAACTCTCTGATGTCAGCTTGTTAAATGTGAATATGTTCTAGTTTCTAGAGATGGCCCGATACCTGAACTTGCGTATCGGCCGATACCGAGTACTAATCCGATACCAGTGTGTCATATATTTTATTATGTTTTAACAGCTGTATACTACTATCCCTGTATGGATGTGATATGATTTCTATCTTTGTTGTCAGTCTGGCTCAGGTTAAACTCTTTGTGAAACATGAACGCCACAGAACTTTCTTTTATTATGCAGTTTGACAGTCAGTTATAACGGAAAAAGAACATAAATAAACTACTTTAACGTAGATTTTCTTTAGGGTTTTATTACGTGGTATCGGATCGGTGCATAAACTCCAGTACCTCCCGATACCGATACCAGCGTTTTAGGCAGTATCGGAGCCGATACCGATACCAGTATCAGTATTGGAACATCTCTATTAGTTTCTTCTCTCCTCTGTGACAGTAAACTGAATATCTTTGAGTTGGGGACAAAACAAGACATTTGAGGACGTCATCTTGGGCTTTTGGGAAACACTGATCCACATTTCTCACCATGTTCTGACATTTTGGAGAGCAAACAACTAATCCATTCATCCAGAAAGCAATCCACAGATTAAACAACAATGAAAACTATCGTACGTTTCAGCCCTAAAAGAAACATTAAAAACTAGTAAACACAATCACGTTTCTGACTACAACGTCACGACGACTTCATTTGGACTTTAGGATTGAACATACTGCATTATGTACGCTCTGCATTTCAGGCTCCAGTTTAAAGTGTGTGCATGCTCATTCGAGCAGATCAAACCCACATCTCACAGGCTAGCTTCTCATCCCACAAGTTGTAACAGGCGCTGCACACTGCCCCCATGTCATCAGTGGAAACTATATCTCTCCCTGCCGGAATAATGATATATAATTACAATAATAACAACAGCGCTATAAAAAAAAAAAGCCAAGCGCAGGCACCTTGGCACATTGTATGATGAGAAACCGGAGATGATTCTGAAACTCCCTCTCTCTGTATCCACCTTTTCTCTCTCTTTTCTTACTTTAACCAGTGACTTCCTCCCAGCGGGTGTAGCAGTCGGGCACTACAGCACCGACTGGGTGCCCTTGTGTAAACACACACACAGCTGCCTATCTCGCCCATCGATCTGGCTCAACGAGGAAACACAGGGGCATCATTCCTGCCTCTTATCTGTTTGGCTTTCCTCTTGACATCCGCCACCATGAAGCCGCCCCAGTGGAGACAGACAGGATATCTTGTATCCCTCATCACACAAAGAGTCGTCCCGATGCTGGCTGCACCGGCTGCATGGAAAGGCAGGCAAGTCCCGCTTCTTCCTGAGCAGACGCCCAGACGAAAGCTGGAGCGGCCCTTTGGCAGAAGGGGGAGTACCTATCACAGAGGGCCGTGCAATAATCAAAATTGTAATCGTGATTATGATTTCAGCTCCTAATGATCACAAAAACAGAGTTATCGAGAAAAACGATTATTTTGCACATTACGTTTTGCAAGTACACTCTTATTTTGTTTTGTGTTCTGAATGAAAAAAAAGTTCAAACAGGAAAAGTATGAAGGGAGATTTCACAGTTCAAGGTGTTTTCACTGTTTTTAAGTTCAATAAATGCACAATCTTTCCAAAGTTCAATGAGTAATCATGTTAAATAATCCTGATTTCAATACCGACCAAAATAATCGTGATTATGATTTATTTTTCCATAATGGAGCAGCCCTACTATCACATGAAGTCTGCTGGGCCAGAGAGCCGTCTCCTCTGGTCCCACGTTGGTCTGCGGCCAGCCCACTCCCTCACTCCTCTCTGCTCCCCTTCTCAAAACTCCAGACTATACTCCTTAAAGGAAAAAATAAATCCTGCGTTCCACATTTCCTCCTCCTATCCCAAATCTGATCTTGTGTTACCCTCCTGTTATTGCACTTATGTTGGAGATGCATGGCCATTCTCAAGGCGGGATGATCAGCTATAAATTGACGAGACATCCAGCGTACAAAACAGACCGTTGAAAGCTGATATACAGACACAGGGACAGTTCATGAAAATAAATGAGTTCAGTGTCAGTGAGTTCAAGTGGAAAAGTTCCTATTTTTTTTGAGTTTTTTTTTTTTGACCCATGTATGTTTGGGAAATGTCTGACTGACACCTGGCTTAAGTGTGTGAAAGCGAGAAAAAAAACAGCAGTCTTCTTAGACAGCGTGAGCCCCTCACTCAGTCTTACTTTTTTTTCTTTTTTATTATTATTATTTTTTGTAGTTTATCCATCATGTTCCCTTTCAGAGAAATCCATAGTAGAGATGTAGTGTTGAGAGGCAGCACCTTTATTTATCTATTGTGGGAGTAATACAAAACTCTGACACAGGAATAGCACCATATATCCCCTGGTAGGACAAGAGGGATCCTTGGTGATGACACAGGAGAAAATAAACACACTGACAGGCTGCCCTCAGGGAAGGGAAAGGGGTTCGAGTTCTGGGGGGGGGGGTTAGCACCTGCACTTCTTTTTGGCCTCCTCTCTGCAGGAACTACTTAAAGCCCCATCTGCCTGCATGTGGGGCTGGGCCCATATCCCTGTCATATTGGGTAAACAGGGACAAAGGCAACGCGGCGGAGCATCAAAGACCTGCAGGGCAGAGGAAGAACAGGTCACAACTGGTGCTGCTGACTGAGGCGGGGGCCCGGCCTCTCCGCTTCACAACACTGCACAGCTGAACAAAAGTCAACGGCAAACATCACGAAGTAGGACTGCACACTTTATATTGTTTTTTTTAATCGTTATCGCGATATCAACTGGCGCAATAAGCACATCGCGAAAGACGCTCCGAGATCTCGAGTTAGTTGAAAGACAGTACAGGGAGGAAACTGCACTTTAAAATGTAATTATTTTTTTTTTAAGTGGAGCCTTTTATAATGAATTCAATGTTCAATTTGTTCAATTAAAGAATGTTGGAAATGATTTCCTTTCATTTGTTTTCAATTCAACAAGCAATTTGCTGCATTTATGCAGAACACTGAAAGCAGCAGAATTAAGCGCGACTTTTAATTTATCGCAAGTAATCTCGTCATAGCGATATTCAACAACGCTATCACAAATTGCCTATTTTGGTCATGTCGTGCAGCGCTGTCATGAAGGCGCTCCAACATGGATTCGACAGCAGGGGGGGCAATCCTGAATGCTCTGGCAATCAATACCAGAGTGGTATATACTGTATATCCAGTCAATCAGAAAGGTGTATCTTAAAAAGAGAGAGAGAATTGTAACGAATGCCTGGAACTGGATGAAGCTCAGAGTTGGAGATGAAGGCGTTCAGCGTGAGAGAGCAGTGGGGCGTACAAGACAAAGAGCAAGTCTTTTCCGGTATGATGGTCTAATCTGACCTGTGCGCTAAAACTGATTCACATGCTATACCCCAAACCTGTCTGCACTCGCCCCACATCTCATGGACAGAGGATCTGCAGCACGCATTCCTCAGCCACACACACACACACACACACACACACACAGGCAGAGAGAGAGACAGAGAGAAAGAGACAGAAACACAGACACAGAGAGAGACAGAGAGAAAGAGACAGAGAGTAAGAGACAGAGACAGAGAGAGAGACAGAGAGAGACAGAGACAGTGAGAGAGACACACACACACACACACACACACACACACACACACACACACACACACAGACAGAGACAGAGACAGTGTTAATGTACATATAACTGTTCATTGTGTTTTGTCTGATGCTTTGGCAACATTGTTATTGAAACTTTCATGTCAATAAAGCCCCTTGAATTGAATTTCAGAGACAGAGACAGAGAGATGGACACAGAAAGACACACACACAAACACATAAACACACACACACACACACACACACACACACACACACACACACACACACACACACGAGATGGGAGATACATCGAAAAGAAAAGCTCTCTGGGAGAGGAGTAAAAGGAGATGGGGGTAAAAAGAGGTGAAACATTCACGAGGAGGTAACAAGTTGCCAAACCCCGACTCATTTCTCCTCCCTCTTTATTTGGCTCAGAGATGGGCGTACAGATAATGGCTGAGCTCGTTTCCACGTCTGCCAAAACTGGCTGGTGATTCAGCCTATCTACATTCAGCTCGGCCCAAAAAACCTCGGGAAGAACGTCCTGAGAGAAGAGACTCTAGGGGACCATTATGGGCTTCTTCTGCTGGTCTGGGTGAGCCCACTGAGGCAGCCCTGGGCTACTGAGGGAACTAATGAGTGGAAAGACTGGGCCTCTGGTGGTCTGTTGAGACGTTATTAAAAGTGGGACAGACTTAGAGAATGGGAGTGAGCTAAAAAAAAAAAAAAAAGGGTGAGAGAAAGAGAGGAAAAGAAAGAGAGACATTATTTGGAATCCAATAAGGGAATTAGGAGGGGAGAGAAGAGGGGTCCTTTTTTCGTTTCACAATGAGAAAAATCACATTCAAAGGGTTTAGTCAATCCAAAATTCAAAATGACTGCCCTTGTCTGAACCTGACATCCTGCAGAAAGTTAATGCAAGTCCCCTTGATAGATGATTTAAACGAGTGTGACTGCAGAAGACAAATGAGATACACCTTCCATGGACAGTCTGTATTTCAGACACTGCTGTCTCTGTGTGTGTGTGTGTGTGTGTGTGTGTGTGTGTGTGTGTGTGTGTGTGTGTGTGTGTGTGTGTGTGTGACCGCAGGAGGACAGAGCAGAAGCAGTCCGGGAGGCGCAGGGTAACGGCGGGGCCACGCGGGTCCCAGAACCCAGAGACGCCGCAGCCCTGACAACACGGCCGTGGTATGGGATCAGAAGAGAGGGGGAATGAAAGGAGAGGCCCCCGGGGATCAGACAGTCACATCCCACAAAGCCCTGTTTACCGAGGACACACATCCACCCCTCCCTTCACCCCCCGCCAACATCTCCGTTCACCAAAAAGCCCGACCCTCCCAAAGTGCCAGGGCCGGGACCTGGGAGACAGTGCTAATTCTAGCCCCAAGGCTTGTTGGCCGCGGACACAAACAGAGAGCTGAGAGGGGGGAGAGAGAGAGAGAAAGGGAGGGGAGGTAGAGAGATTGAGACAGAGGGGAGAGAGAGAGTGGGGACTGAATGGTACAGTATGTAAGACCCATCTTAATTGGAGATTGTTCTGCAATGCCTTGTTTTTCCTGGGAATCGGTTCGAGGGGGGAGGGACAGGAGGGTGGGGAGGCGCGGTTGTTTCCCAAGGACCTGAACAGCGGGATTAACCACAGGGGCGAAACTCAATAGCGGCCTCGGACACTGGAAACAGATCCCCGGGTATCGCCGCCATACAAGGCCACCTCGAGACCCTTTTTGCAAAGCGCATGTAACTAACAACCCTGCCCCATTGTCGGGGCACTCTGGACCCTTCCGGCTGATTTCACAGGCTTTTCAGCCCACAGGGGAACGACTGCTCAGAAGAAAAAAGGTAATTCTGATGGAAAGGAGGAATGCACAAGAGAGCCGTCTTGCCCGCAGGGCGCGTTATAACACCGATGTCCAACATGAGTGCCAAGAGTCCGATTCTTCACGCCAGGCGAGAGACGAGCTGGGATTGTGCAGCCGTGGCACCCGAAGCCAGAGGAGGCCACACATTCCTCAATATCAGCCGTGATTAGAGAGAGAGATGATGGGAAAAGACGTCGATGCAAAGGGGAGGGAAAAAAATGATCACGTTTGCCAAATGCCTTGAAAATGTCCACCTTCGCACGGTGGGGGGGAGTCGAGACACTATCTGTGTTTTGAAATGCTGTTGTGTGGGCTGTGAACTATTGGGCATGCAGTGATCTGATCCAGCTCCCCCTCCTTCTCCCTTCAGTCTCTCGTCCCTCCCAAACTCTCCTGGATTCCATCACTGCCCGCGTCTCTACGGCAACAAGCGGCGAAGACGCAGACAACAGTTTCTGTTCAGTCTCCTCCTGATAGGTCCCTGGCTGCCGACCAAAAGTACTTTCAAACCAAAAACATACTGCATATTTAATAATGCAATTCCAAACATGTGCAACCAAAACAAAGTGGCAGGGGTGTCTAAATAGACACTAACAAGAGGTTGTTCAAAGTCAGTATTAAAAAAAAAAAAAAAAAAAAAACACATTGAGGAATAAAACTCAACGGAGATGCTTTCAGGGTGTTTGCCTCGTCTTTGTTTGTCACTTGAGAGGCGTGAGAAAGAAAGTACACACGGAGTATTTCTCAGAATGATAAATTGACTCTGCAAATATAATGGAGCGATGTATATTCACAAGATTCACAAGGGGGATGTAGGACAGAAAACGTTGCCTGATCTCCACATCCAGCCGGCCTAACAAAAACAAAAAAATGTTAAGATATAATTAGTCTTCTTCACCAACTCCACAAATCTCTTGCAAAAACCCAAACAAACCAGCACCCTCGTACGTACGCGTTTGAGGATCCAAAGATAAATATGCAGTCCCGAACTGAGTGTGTAAATGCTTTATTTAGTTTGTCTAAATGTTTATCCGTCTCGCCTTGTAACACTCCACGCTTGTTGTGCGGCAATCGAGTGATCACAAAACAAACTTGGTGGTGATTCGCCAACACACACACACACACACACACACACACACACACACACGCACACACACACACACACACACCATCTAAGATTCCACTTCTGGCTCTTGGTATAAAAAACTCAACATATTTAGGGTCCAGGGCTGTTCTTTGCTGCAGTGTTGGAGGTGAGAAGAGCTTTCGGGCAGATGACGTAGTGCTCTGATAGAGCCAAGAGAAACACAACCTCAGTCATGACAACAGCAAAACATAGCAATAATACAGAAACCATGGCGTATGCTTACTCAGTGCATTCTCTGGGTAGGTTTGTGTGCGTTTGCTACTGTGTAAGAGCACCACGAAAGCAATGACAGTGATTTATTTGACTTGATTAAAGTCAGTCGAACCCGGGATGTGTTTTCATTCATCACAAGGCAGAAATGCATCATGCAGCATGCTGAGAATCTGCTACAATCTTCCCAGAACAATGCAGACGGCTGGACCAATTATACGTTGTATCCTTCTGGCTTAGATTCCTCCGTTCACTTTGAATATCTTTTATAAATGAGGGGTTCCATTGCTCCCTAAGGGGCTACATCTTGGAGCAGGGAAGGCCCAAAATGGCACCCCCTAACCACAGGCCCAGAGGGAGGCAACAGCAGTACCCACACTGCCTCACACTCTGATCTGGGAGAAAAACAGCCCTTCAAACAAGTAGCCTGTTTGTCAGCCGGAGGGGAGTGCCAGCCACTAGTTTTGCCTTAATATAGTCTTGCTGATCCTTGCACTGGCTTTTCAACAGCACACATATTCTGGTTCGCAGAAAACCCATGTCAGATGTGACTTATTGGTTCAACATTTGAAATAGAAAGCTGTGGTTGCTCACAGTTTCAAGAAGAAAAGACTCTAACTCTTCGGAGCCCGCGCTGGGGCAACAGACTAAGTCAGGCATATTTAGCGGGGTCAGTTTGCAGGAAGGGAAAAAGAAATGAATCTTGCAAACAGGAAGACGCTGAGGATGCAAAAAAAAATAAAAAATCCCCAAGAAATGTTCTGAAATACAAAGGTCCGGTTCAGAAGTTCACTCCCTGAAATCTTCCCCTAGGGCTGAGGAATCATTAAGAACACTACACAAGACAAGGCTGCAGACAACGGGTCTCGTCGTATCTTTGCTCGGCAATTATGAGAAAGATTGTTGTTTTTGGCGAGAGGCGAGTATTGTGTAAAAAAAAATGCCACGTCACACCCTCCTGGGGTACTTTTTGTTCTCTCTCATGCACGTGGTGGTGTCATGCATTATGTTAAAGGCACATATACTACAGCTACACAAGCCACAAAGTACTCCCTCGCAAATGATTTTGAGCACATAATAAAAAAGGCATCTACAAAAAAGTAAACTGCAATCCGTAAAACAAAAACAAAAAAAATGGCAGTGTGCTTTAAACGGCTCAGGACTGACAAAGTATTCTGCAGTGAGTGCAGCCAGCTACGTATAAGATTTGATTCTACAGTACATCACTTTTTTTTCCTACAGTAAAATCATGGTCTCTATCAAAGTGTCCTTCTGTCACACAAACTGCTGCTGAGGTATTTTTATTAACTGTACCCGTCTGGACAATAACCATTTTTCCGCAAAGCGCCGTGTGTGGTATTAGGTTACATTCCCTTATCATGTTGAGAACATATATGTACAGTACATATAGGTACATATATATATATATATATAGGCCTGTATTTCCATTACGTTAACAGAAAACAAACCCATCTTCAGAGACGAAGCAGAGCTCCTCGCCCTGCATCTCTGCAGCCTGTACGGCTTCGTCCCGCTGCACTTCGGTGGCTGGCTGGAACATCTGTTTCTGCTGCTCCAAAAACTGTTTGTTTGTCTTAACAATTACGGCCCGATGTTTCTCATTTCATTTCTCAAATCTCTCGAAAATCATTATCCAGTTTCAGGTCCTTCAAGGTTCTGAATTTTTTAGAAACCCAATACGACCACGTGTTGAAAGCTGGTGTTTACAGTCGGCTCACCTTTGACATTTCAGAAGGAGTCGTACGGGAGGAAGCATGCAGCCTATCTGTAACCTGCTGGAGCAACATGCTTGCATAGTGAAGCGAGGCAGCACCGGGCTGTTTGGATCATCTGTCAGAGTGGGGAGGGGGGGACATGGAAGAAACGGGGAGGGCGGGGTCCCACAGAGAGACACATGCGTTGTGTAGTTAAAATAATGAAGGTGTGAGCTCCGAGCAGATTAGAAGTGCTACTAATGACAGCTTCACATAAACACGAGTGACACCTCCAGCTACCGCGTTTGCCTTCACAGCTTCTTCAACACAGCTTCAATGTATCCAACTCCACTCACAGCGTGTCCCTGGAATAAATTTAGGGAAGGAAAACGGAGGGTGGAAAGTACTTTTTTCTTTTTTTTTTGTTAGCACTGCAGCTGCAGGGTGCACTCACCAACCCAGCAGTCACGAGAACTCAAACTCTCTCTCTCTCTGACCTGCCCATCTTTCCCATCGACCCCCTGCTCATGGCTGCTGGGTGTTGTCAATCAGCACCCCCCCCCGGCTCCTTGAACATGGGGGCTCTTTGGCATGCTGCCCAAAACTCTCTTCTGTCCATCTAATGGGGCCTGAGCTATGGCTCTGTCCTTGACGAATGGGAGCTGAAGCTCACAGAGTAAAGGCCAGCATTATCAAATGGTGAAAAAAAAAAAGGCTGCAGTATATGACTCAATCCCTGAGCAATGAGAGTAAACAGGAGGGCTATGTGTCAAGAGTTCAAAACAAGCCAGGTTTTTTCGTTTGGGAAATAGTTGCTCAGCGGGTCAAACGCCAACCATACAACAGCCCACTAAATTCTACTTCATTATACTAAGAAGCTGAAATGGATTAGCCATCGGAGATTTAGAAAACGAGTAAGGCTTCATTACAGCTGTCAAAATATTGTGATGATGATGAAAAATAAGGTGGCTGCTCAGAAATTTTGATTTTCTCTCTTGTTTTATGACTCGCCGAGAATTGTTCACAGCCAACGGTTGATCCTTTGGAGCAATAAAATGACAGATCAGTGCGTTAAAACCAAATAAACAACCAAACCACGTTGTGATTTAGGTTTTTTAAATTCACTTTCATTCGCTTTAGGGCCAGGGCTGAGGTTTGCTGCCTGGCCTCCAATCTGTACGGCCTAGAAAATGAGAATGACGTGCCCAAAATATACTTTAGTCACCCATTTAGACACACCCTCTCCCACCACACTGAGCACCAATAGACATACATCCACTTTACCATCACGGGAATCCTTCAGCAGCTGGAAGCACGGCTGCGACCAACAATTTGTTTTCATCTGACGACTAATTGTTCCGGTAGTAGACTATTGGTTTAGTATTTTCTCCTCCTAAACTTGGGAACCTGAGATGTGCTACCTTTTCTTGACTTTTTGGAACATGACTATTGTTTCGATTTATTGATTTTTGTTCGTCCTATAAACTCTGAGAAAGTAAAGCCCAAAGTAGTTCGCAACTGATCGAATAACCGTACCAGTACTAACAAAAAGTGTCTTTATTTTAATATCAAAACAAAGAAAAGAAAAAATGTCACTCATATGACCACACTTCCTAGTTTTACCTTTAATGAATCATGATCGTTACTATGGGAATCCAGCTCTTAGCTCAACTACTACGATTCAACAATAATTTGTCATTGTTGGAGCGTATATGCGGCTGTGTGATCAGAAAAATCAAAAAGAGCCATTATGAGAGCAGCGGCTGGTATCATTACACATGCTTCCATTCAAATTGCCCACTTAACATAGTTCTCCTACAGCAACATGTGTTTATCATTAGCGAGCACCCTAATGGCTCTAACATTATTCGTGCTGGCTTAATGGCAGAGCTGTGCTTTGTTCAGCTCTGTCTGATAAGAGTTAATGGTTTATTAATTTCCCTACGAGTCACACAAAAAAACGCTGCGAAAATACAAAACAGAACTCCGAGGCTCTGTCAGTGTGTGATTCAATCACATTACCAATAGTCACATACTAAAAATAGTCCACAGGTCTTTAAGTTCAGCTTGAAATCCACCATGTATTGGTCTTGTAGCTTTGGATTAATGGGTCTATTTTGTTCTATTTTCTATGAAAAAAAAAAAAAACAGGCCGATCAACACAACGCCAGGTTGAAATATTTCCAGCAACAAAGACCAGAATGTAACACAGCCAATGTTGTAGTAGTTAGAGCGAGGGAGAAAAGTATTTAAGGAAACGTGGTGAATCATGGAGGGAATTGAGTTAGAATGTGGCAGGTTGAAAAGGAAAGTGGCCACACAAAAAAAAAAAAAAAAAAAATGAATTAACACCTTAGGAAAAACCTCCTGGAACAGACCCAGTATCAAAATCTGAGGAAGGATTTAAAGTGAACGCCGTCAGCGTCCGAGCCCTAACACAAAGGGCAAATCTCTCCCTGCCCCTGTCAAAAGCTCGCCCGATATTGGGGAGCACTGAAAGGATTTGAAAAGGCATCGGAAGTGTCTTCTTGTTCCCCCACCGACGCGACAATGCACGAGCAACTGTTTGAACTTGAAAGTGTTTTATCTGAGAGCAGCCATGTGTGTCCCACTGACTGGATGTCATGCATTCGAGAGGGATTCAAGACTTTGTTCTCGAAAACTTTTTAAGTGTTGGCTTCTTCTGAGAGTTAGCCCCCCTATGTAACAAAAGTCCCCGGAGCTCCGATGATAGTGAACAGCAGACACAGGAAATGACTTGGGGGCGGGAAATAAGTGAGGAACTTGTCTCATTGTCACAATGTTACTATCATTTTTACTCTGTCATCCGTTTTTTTGTGCTCTGAAAGACATATATGGTGCCTCTTTAAATCTGCATGCATAGTGTGATGTAGCCTACTTTATAAAAAAAAATAAAAAATAGCAACATAATACAAAACTAACTTTACTCATTTGACATTTTTTTTAACAATGTGGATTAATGTTCAAATTGAAGAACAGGTCTGTCTATGACTCAAAAACTCTATAAAGTTTAGAGTTGTTATCCTTTAAAGATCCTGAGGTGCAGCGGTGCGGATGACAACCCAGCGAGGCCGGAGTAGAATAAGCTCATGTGCACACTTGCACACTCAGTCCTGAGCTGTTAGTCAGGGCATTATTTGACACACATCTAATTTTTGTTCTTGTTTTTGGAATTCTTCCAACATTGAAAAAAAAAAGAGTGGATAAAATGTGAAACTGAGCCAATAGGAACAAGGCAGAAGCTGTTTGATGATCTTGATCAGACTACAAACACATCTGCATCTTTACTAAGATCCCTCTCTGCCTCTGGTGTGTGTTTTTTTTTTTTATCGTTTGTATAACTCAACTAATCCCCAATCAAAAATCAGCAAAAATCACATTCCCAATCAGTAAACAATGACACCTTCATGCAAGCAGGCAGGTAGGCTACACTTGCTTTTCTTTGCAGTGATTTGTGCACTTAGCCAAATTTTACAGCAATACCAACATGGATTTACCAAACAGACATTTATGACACCCTCAGGGGATGTATCTACAACAATAAAGGCTCTCTGTCTTTGGAGAGGGGGGAGGGGGGGAGGACACCAAATATTAGTCTAAGCCACCATTCTGCATAGTGGTCAGTGTGGCTGAAAGTTGGCTCCTAAAGCAGATCTGTAATAAAAAAAGTATAACTTTAGAACAAAGTAGCCTAATGCTTCACATAGACCCTGTCCATTTTCACCTTTTATGACTGTGACACCAATGTGTCAACGGAGGGACATAATTGCCATTTCTAAAAAAAAAAAAAAATATATATATATATATATATATATATATATATATATATATATATATATATATATATATATATATATATATAAGATTTCATCTTTCAAAGCAAAAATGCAGCCGCAGGCCATCTGTTTTCAACTGGAAGTGTCCCTGCCTTCCAGGGCTGTTTACCAAACAAATATGTATGCCTTTGCTTGCTTACATTCACCTCTGAGACAACACAGTGCCCTAAACTGTGTCGGAATGTATACATACAGATAACTGCTGAATAACAATGAGAATTCAAATCATTTGGGGTAATTTTAGCCAAAATACAAAGCATGGTTTTACACAGAAATGCTGCTCAGTCTTTTTCTGTGTGCAGATAATAATCTAACAAAGATGTAGCCTGGAGTCAGCAAAATCCAAACTGTAGTAGGCTACACAATCATACTCTGACATTTATAAACTTAGAGAAATCAAATTTTCAATAATCTTAGTCATGTTGTCAATGCAATGAAGGAACTGGACGTTAAGGAAGTCATTATTTGGAGTCAGAGTAGTCTATGTAGGCAGGCTACATGCAACAATATATAATGTGGACAGTTAGTTAATTCATGAACAGAATGGGAACAGAACGGGCGCCCCCGTCCACCAGACTGCCACACATACGGAGCATGTAGCCTGCTGCCTCTCCGTGCCGCGGCTCTCTACTTTACCCATAATACAAAGTTAGGAATACACGGTCATGTTTGGGAAACAGATTAAACTGGCACTGTGGTACTCTCTGCTTCTCTGAAGGTCACTTTTTCTTTTGTTATTACCAGAGAAGCCCAGCTGGCATGGTGCGTAGGCTACACCGAAGCCTGCCCCCAACCCGCTCCAAGCCCCCGGCCAGCCGACCCGGGACTCCCCTGCCCTGTCTGCCTCCCCTCCGTCCCGTCCTTACCTCTCGTGCAGGAGGGCAAAAGCTGCGAGCCGTCGGGTGAATTAGCACCAAAAAGCATTCTTCTGGAGGCAAATCCGTACGGGGCCCTCCATTAGACACGGGCTCAAAGTGCGAGACGACGGGAGGAACATGAAAACAGCCGGAGGTGGAGGGGGTGAAAGAGAGTTTTGTAGACCCGCAGAGCAGCGCAGGCTTCGGGGGCCAAGGTGCGACAACTCCCCCTGGTTTAAACTCGAGTTGAGGTAGTGAAGACTTTTCTCCTGGGAAGTTTGAAGTCCTCGTGTTGGATAAAAGCGTTACGTCCCGACACTACCTCACTGTCTGTCTGTGTACCCGTTATTGTAACTCTCCCCCAGGTCTCGGTCTCCGTCTCTCTACCGCTGCCTCTTCCACACACGCATCTTTGAAGCCAGTGTCGAATTGCTCAGCAAATCATGGCAGCGGCGAAGCTGGTCGTCAAACCCAGGAATGTCCCAGCCCCACAGCTCAATACGGCTCCTGGAGAGGGGAGGGAGGGAGAGAGAGAGAGAGAGAGAGAGAGAGAGAAGAGGCGGTGTTACCCATATAGACTATGCATTAACAAGTTTTACAATCGAACGAGAAAAGATAATAAATCAAACTTCCTCCTTCCTCCTCTGCGCACTTACCTGTGCGACTTATTGTTATCACTTGAAGGTTAATCCACTTGAACACATCATTCCCTTTGTTTAACAAGATGTACAGTATATAGGCTACATCACAATAAGGGCTTTAATGGGGAATAATACATTTTCTTTTAAGTTGGAATTTTGATTTACTTATTGATCTACAAATTACAATGAATCCAGGAACAACATGTATTTGTTAACCAAGAGAGACAGACAAATACATTAAATTACATAATAAAAATCTTAAAAACCCAAATTGCATCAGAGAAAGGTAACCCAAAATAAAATGGCTTGATAAAATCAGTAGATTTGTTGTGAATTAGTTGAAATCTATGAAGACATATTTTACCTGCACAGTAAGTTATCGCTTACTAAAGGTTGCAGGGATGGGATAAAATAACAAGGTTTTATTTGTCATCTACAATAAACTGTGATCATCTAATGCAGGCAGGGGATCATCCTAAGAAAACCTACCACCCATTGTAAACAAAGCAAGGGATGTGTGTCCTTAACATTCTGTGTATAACTGAATGGGTTGAGTGCATAATGTGAATACAGAATAATAACATTTGGATTAAACTGACTTTAGGTGATACTATCCACTACGTGCATGCATGTCAATGTCTGACGAGGTGGATCTTTTTTCTCTTAGTGCAGTGTCTGTCTGTCTCAGTCTGTTTGCTAGAATACTTTTGTTATTGAGACCAGAATCAAAACAGTCAAGTGTCCACACAAGTTTATATTGTTTATACCTAAATCTGAGGAAATCTACCTCTCTGTTTGGTTCCATCTACTGCACAAACAGCCTCAAAGCCATAAAGGCACTTCTCAATTTTTTTAGTGGAATACACTGTGCTTGGTAGATTGAACCAGCTCTCACTTGGCCCATTGAATTGAATGAGAGTTATGTGGAAGGGGGGGGGGGAATGTTTGAACAGCTAATAGCCACGGGTCATTTCTGGCATCAGACCTGTCGGTTATATGGGCTGAATGTTGTTTGGCTGCAGCTCTTTCCTCATTGCTAGGTGCAAAGCCTTCACAGAGAGGCGTGGGGTGAGGGGGGGGCTGGGAGTGTAATACAGGCATCTGTTGTGCGTATGGGCATGAGTAAACAGCGTAATCATCTTTGAGGCAGTAATTATGTGCTCCAGCGTTGGCTGGGCAGCAGCAGCGGCTGTGGCGGCGGGCGGGCCCACCCTGCATCAGACAGCAGGTGCAGCTCACCATCTGACAGCTGACTGCTATGGAAGGTGTGATCCAATCCTCCCCGAGTCTAGGTCGACCCAGTGAGGGCCCTCAGGCGCTCAGGGGCCAATGCCAACACACCAGCAAAAGCTCTGACACAGGAGGAGAGGGGAAACAAGATGGAGGGTAGATGCTTCACCTCTTTCTTTCAATTATTTTATTTTATTCGGAGATCACTTGGATCCAAGAGTTGCAAAACCTTTGAATATAATAATGATGATGGATGCTTCAACTCTGTTTTCACAGTTGAACAGACCTGATGTTGTCCTTGCCAGTTTTCTGCCATTGTGTGTTTCTTTTCTACATACTGTCAAGTCACTTTATCAGCACTAATGTCATATGTTGTAAAAGCTTTATAAGTTGTAATAAAGGATTCTACTAATGTCATAAATCATTAATTATTGCTTGTAGATGAGTAATTACCCATTAAAACATTTGGATTTCTGCCTGATGGTGAATTCAAACTGGGTCTTTAATTTGTCATGCAGAAAGGCCGACTGCAATGGACAGTTCAACCTCTTCCTCCTGACTTATTAATGTGGTGTATTAATGCAATGACCACTTTTATTCACATTGCTTTTATAATTACTTTTAATATTAGTAGCATTAGTATTGCTATTATTTATATTTCTAATTTCTTCATGGACAAACTATTAAACCACAGACTTGGTGGTTTATTGTGGTCAGAGAAGCCTTTAATAATGTGTCTCATTAGACAGTACATCTTCAATGCAAGTGATTTATTTTGCTTCTAGACCTGCCAAAATGAATTGATTAGTTGATTAGTTGTCAGCTATTAAATTAATCGGCAACTATTCTGACAATCGATTAATCGGTTTGAGTCATTTTTTGACTCCAGCGTCATAGATGTGAATTATTTTCTAGTTTCTTCTCTCCTCTGTGACAGGAAACTGAATATCTTTGAGTTGTGGACAAAACAAGATGTTTGAGGACATTATCTTGGGCTTTGGGGAACACTGGTTGATATTTTTCGCAATTTTCTGACATTTTAGAGACCAAACAACTCATCGACTAATTGAGAACAGGGGCGTCGGACTGGGAGGAAAAAGGGGACTGAGTACCCAGGGCCCTCATGTGAGGAGGGCCCAAAAAGATGTTAGAATGAATAGCTGTGGATGTGGGGAGGGGCCCATAGAAAATGCCTCTCTACAGGGCCCAGAATTTTGTGCTATGCCCCTGATCGAGAACATAATCAACAGCTGAATCGACTATGAAAATTATCGTTGGTTACAGCCCTATTTTCATCAACCCAGTGATAGCAATTTTTCTCTCTCTTTTTAAATCTCACTCCCCCTCTCTCAGGGTCAGGGGCTGGTTGGAGATGGAGACGGTGGCTCTGGGTTCAGAGGGGGGTGAGCGGGGTGATTGGACACAGTCGCATGTGAAAGGCCAGAGAGCGGCTAGTCCACAGGGAGCAGGGTCCACACACAAAGGGCCAGGGAGGGGCTCGGCGGGGGCGGCGGGGGCCGACCGAGGAGGAGAGGCCACGCTGGGAACCAAAGCTGACAGCACAGACACTTCTCATCCACTGAGGGTTCGGCTGTCTCTGGCCCCCTGGGGTATATGCTCACTTCTCTGTGCCGAGCTGCCAGCTCCACACTGCTGAGCCGCTGCTGCTTCAGCGAGCTGCTCATTGAGAGCAGAAGCAGCAGAAGCACTGGGTGCACAATGCAGCAGTGACCTCTGGCCCACATTTAACTGATAGGAAGGCTGTTTCCTTAGTCATATCAGCCCTGATCAAATATCAATAGATGACGCATTTAGCAGATACAAGAGCACTTGGCACTTGTTGATGATATTGAGATCTACTTTTTTAGTTAAAAAAGCAGAAAACAAGAGTAAGAGAAACACACGTTCGGTGGATAATCACAGACACACACGGTAAAAATCTTTGAAAACGAGCCAAATTTGACCCGAGGACAACATGCGGGTTCAAGTTGGTTAAAATAGAATACACCCTGCAGGGGAGTAGATCCAATATCTACCAGGTATGGGGTCCAGGTGATGTTTGTTTGTTTATTAAGATCCCCATTAGCTCCTGTCTGTCTTAAACAGAAGCTACTCTTCCTGGGGTCTATTATTTCATAAGAATATTACTTTAACTGGAATACATACATCCATAACATTTATACTCGCAATACATCCAAAGAACAGCAAAAACATACATCAACGGTACTACAAAACATGAACTTCATTGGATAGTTCGTAATTCTTTTGTAATTAGAAAATGAAAAAAACTTTTTGTCATTTGTTTCAAAACTGAAAACGAAAAGAAGAAGAAAAAAAGTCTGAATCAAAAAAAATGAAAAATCAATCAAAAAGTCCACATACGGACCATTTCTGAGGGAAATGGGACATGTAAAGAGTGGGCCATGAATCTTAGAAGATAGGTTATACCTCTGGATTACTATAATCTTCTCTGTCTGTAATATAATTATTACTTTAACTGTAAAGTAAAAAAATAATGACTTTCATCGTGTGACGTCCTAATTTAGCCTAAAGGACAGGAAAATGGCAGGAGACCTGCTAACAAGGGCTTTGTCTGAATCTGCAGGCTGGGATTGTTTGGAGTTGGTCCTTCCAGCTTGCTGTCCTTTGCTCTGAGGATAATAAGCCTCCGACCACTGTCAACAGAGTGTTTATGACCTGCAAAGCAGCCCTGCGTTGTGTTGACTCTGTCAGCAGGGACCTGAGGGACGCCTGGCTCCCAGGGCTATTAAAAGACACTTTCAGATAACAGGAGTACCATCCCTCTGTTTGAGCCAGTCAGGATTTGTGGATTGTCAGCAGGATGAAATCTGCAACAAAGCTTAATTGTTGTTTGCTGTAATTGTCAGACCTGATGCCCAATTTTATGTAATTACATGAAAGCAGATGTTGTGGGTCAAATTTAGAGTGTAAACCGCCATGAATAAGCACTTGTTGCCTTTCTTTTTAGAAAAAAAGTAGAAATGGAGTAGAAAAAAAGTAGAATGGAGTCGGACAGTTGCAAGTTTTTTTTTGTTTTTTTTAAGGAGCTGAGACAAGAACATTTATTTACTTTTTAGAAGTTTTTATAAGACAAAGAAAATTTTGTGCAGGCGAAGAAATATATACGAGAGTGAGAAAAATCGCATTATTTTACAACATAGACTAAATGGATTTCCCCTCTGAGGGTTGTATATCTCATGACTTAGACAGGTGTGTTCAATGAGTGTGTGTGTGTGTGTGTGTGTGTGTGTGTGTGTGTGTGCGTGCGTGCGTGCGTGTGTGAGAGACAGTGTGTGTGTATACGTTGTGTCTTTCTGTATGTAGCTCTGGCTATTGTGTGTGTGTGTGTGTGTGTGTGTGTGTGTGTGTGTGTGTGTGTGTATATATATATACGTTGTGTCTTTCTGTATTTACGTCCGGGTATTGTGTGTGTGTGTGTGTGTGTGTGTGTGTGTGTGTGAGAGAGTTATTGTTTAACTATATTTGTGGGGTCCAAAAACCGGGAATACAGTATACTTGTGGGGTCCGGACAACTTTGTGGGGCCAAAATGCTGGACCCCACAACTTCTAAGGGCTGTTTGAGGGTTAAGACTTGGTTTTAGGATTAGGGTTAGAATTAGGTTATGGTTAGGGTGAGGGTAAGGGTTAAGTTTAGGCATTTAGTTGTGATGGTTAAGGTTAGGGTAAGGTAAGGGGCTAGGGAATGCATTATGTCAATGACGCGTCCCCACAAAGATAGTGAAACGCACTTGGTGTGTGTGTGTGTGTGTGTGTGTGTGTGTGTGTGTGTGTTGGTGGATGTGTGTTGGTGGATGTGTGTGAGTGCGTGTGTGTGTGTGTGTGTGTGTGTGTGTGTGTGTGTATACGTTGTGTCTTTCTATATGTAGGTCTAGGTCTAGGTATTGTGTGTGTGTGTGTGTATGTGTGTGTGTATCGGTGGATGTGTGTGTGTGTGTGTGTGTGTGTGTGTGTATGTGTGTGTATGTGTGTGTCGGTGGATGTGTTAAAGATAGAGAGAAAGAGAAACGTGAAGGCACCTCTCTCCATCTGGTTTGTGCATCACTGTGCTGGGATCACATTATCCATCGTAGGCTCTCTGGGAATTTCATCAGTCTGTAACATCTCACTTATTCACACGTCTCCGTGGGCTTTACCATGTACAACAATCCTGAGTGTCCCTCCTGACACTGCAGTGACCCGGTACATCTTTGGAGCATCTTTAAAGCTTTTTCCCGTCTGATATGGTGCCTCTGTGAGAACTGCTACGGGGCATAAAACTGTCTAAATCTTTTGCCTGAGTTGTCCACAGCTCAACATTATATATTCCTTCACATAAACACAGCCACTGCCTTGCCTACATGATGGAACCAAACCAACTGGGGAGAGGGCAAAGTCAAACTTTAAGGAGATGAACACAAAGTTTTTGCAGTTATTCGTAAGTAACAAAACACAAACATAGTAATAATGTGTTCTTTACCTTTAGATTTCTCAGTCGTATTTAATGAATAAGGTAATGAAGTAGATTTAAGAAAAAAAAAGTTAGCTCTGATTTGATGATTCTAAGATTGTTAGACGGACAAATGGCACTGTTTTAAACCACAGACGGATCTGTCAGGGGGAAAAGTAAATGATAAAATGGTATTTGATTAAATGTTCTCACACATACTCACATTCCCGCTGGGTGGATCCAAAGCTAAATGATATACAGTGCTCAACATAAGTGAATACATCTATGCTAAAGTTGACTAAAAAGAGGATAATAGGATAGGATCACCCTGATAAAGTTCCCTTGGCCTTTGGAATTAAAATAGCCCCACATCATCACATACCCTTCACCATACATAGAGATTGGCATGGGGTACTTCCCATAAGATCATCTCTCAATGCAAATCAAACCAGCTATTAGGCTAACTGAAATAAAACCATGCCAGTCTCTAGGTATGGTGAAGGGTATGTGATTATGTGGGGCTATTTTAATTCCAAGGGCCAAGAGAACTTTATCAGGATGCATAGTATCCTAGATCCATGAAATAACTGGCCTTTAAAAATAAAAATCTGCCTGCCTCTATGGGAATTTAACATGAGGGTGTACTTAATTATGCCCCCTGTATTTTAAGGAAAAACATTTATTTATTTACGATACATTATTCATTCACAAATACAATTGGTGTCCTTAAAGGTTGGATTTTTCCTCATTTTTGTTTTAATTAAGGCATTAAGATCAATTTCCAAAAGATGATTTTAGTATTCCTTTTTTTAGTCAACTTTAGCATGGGTGTATTCACTTATGCTGAGCACTGTAAATACATGGATATATATAATTAATGATTGCTATACAAAGATGAACTGCAATACATTTTTTACAAAAAGTATGATTTAGTTTTTCAACTGTAGCTATCAGAGAATTAGAATATGCAACGGTTTCTTTACACTTTATCTCTGTCACAATGTGAAAAGATGTAGAACACCTGCAGCCATGTATGTTGTGTAAGTATTTGCAAAAGAGTTAAAGTAATGTACCAACATCTATTACCAGTCAATTTTTTTGGAACAGTACTCACGACGTGAAGCCATGAAAGATGTTCTGCTACTCTGCACTATATCTCTTCCACTGAGCTCGGCTTTATAATGGATTTTTCAAATCGTACGGACGTGCTGTTCCGGTCTCATCCCCAACATTTGAATCGGCACTGACATGAAGCTGTCACGATAATGCTTTTGGGAGTTGGTTGTAGTTGGTATCTGGGGAGTTGTGGAGCAGGAAGAGGCTGAAGTGAAATATCATTCCTGTTTAACGCTGATGTTTCCTCTGGTCTCACAGGCTCATGGCGAACCGGTGATTTATGGTGCAGCGCTGGAGGAGCAGATCAGAATACAGCTGCCCCATAGCTGCACACACACACACACACACACACACACACACACACACACACACACACATACACACACACACACACACACATGTATACCAGACCCAAGCAGGACTGGGGTTTTCCTCCCAATTTTATGAGTTTTATGTTTCTTAGTTTCTCGTTTCTCTCTCTTCTTCCCTATTATTGTCTCCACCACATTTGTCAACCTGCTCAAGATCTTTAAAACACATGCATATCTACCTTTCTTACATTCGAACACCCCAACATTGATACACTTACACAAAACATATACATACACCCACCATTCTCTCTGCCTCTTACCACATCATTATAACTGCTGTATGCTGGATGTTATTGTCTTTACTGTCTGTCACTGTCTATGCATATTTTTATGTATTGTCTATGTGTTGTATGTGGCATTTACCTTGTATGTCACTGTTGTTACACTGCCTTCATATATATATATAAAGAAGCATGATTGGTAGTCTGGCTTTGCAGTCAAATCAAATGACCAGGTAGCTCACCTGGTAGATTGTGCGCCCATATACATTACCGGTCAAAAGTTTGGGGTCACTTAGAAATGTCCATTCCACTCCATTATAGACAGAATACCAGCTGAGATCAGTTGCATTGTTTTTTTTAACCAGGGCAGCAGTTTTCAGATTACATTATGTGCTTACATAATTGCAAAAGGGTTCTCCAATGTTTAGTTGTTTTAAAATGATATCAGATTAGTAAACAGAATGTGCCTTTGGAACATTGGATGAATGGTTGCTGATAATGGGCAATGTAGATATTGCATTAAAGATCAGCCACTCACTCAGATCAGCTGGTATTCTGTCTATAATGGAGTGGAATGAAAATTTCGAAGTGACCCCAAACGTTTGACCGGTAGTGTATAGAGGTTTACTCCTCGACGCAGCGGTCGCAGGTTTGCACCCTGCAGCCTTTTGCTGCATGTCATTCCCCCTCTCTCTTCCCTTTCATGTCTTCAGCTGTAAAATAAAATAATTGAAAATAATGATAATAATCATTGCAGCTTTGGAATGAATGTTTTCCGGCTGTTGGACTGAAAGAAAAAGAAAACAAACTGTATCCACATCCCTTTTCGCTGGTTTTTATCTGCTTCCGTCTGCGAATCCAGGGATTACGTGCGTAAAAAAATGTGATGCTTGTTGTGGGTAACTGGCTTTTCCAGCTCATTCTTGAATGGCATGAAGTGATGTAGAAAATGAGCTAGATGAAGAGGATTAAGACCTGAGACTGCTAGTGCTTATCATCTCCCGTAGCAGTGAAGTGTAGCCATGGAAACAGGAAGTGAGAGGCAAGCTTCCAAGATGGCCACCAGCATGTTAATGGGTGCATTCCTCAACGGCAGGGTGTCTGCGGGAGGGAGGAGGGGCGAGCCAGCAAGTGTGTTTACTCCTGAAAAAAAAGGGGACTATATAAATAGTAACTGCTGCTGTTTTAAGGACTTCCTGTCACTAGGTATTCCATAAAACAGTAGTTAAATAAACAATCGGTTTCCCATTGGGGCTGCCTTGTCTATACTGAAGTGAGGTCTGCCGTGTGTTCAATCCAGGACCCCGGCGTGTGGATTTTAAAGCCCCAGACTGGAGTCATGGAGCTGTTACAGGTCACCACACTCTCTTTCACTCGCACCGTCTGGTCATATAACCTCCACACACACACACACACACACACACACACACACACACACACACACACACACACACACACACACACACACACACACACACACACACACACACAGCCTGAGTTCCACATTCAGCATGTTTTTTTCTTCTCTGCCAAGTAACTTCTCTACTGACTTTTCACTGAGCTCTCTTCGTTGTTTTGTCATGCGAGCTGTGCATGTGGTGCTCCTACTTTTGCCATCACAGTGCAAGTATTCAGGACAAATATATGATCTGAGTGGGACTTCATTCGGAGTGGGTGAGTTAGGGGAATCTAAAAGTGGAGACTAGGAAATGAAGTATATAAAGCAGTTTAGTTTTCGCACCCCCGGCACATTAGATTTAAAATAAAACGCTTACTATAAGGTTAAATTTAAATTTAATTTCGGTATTTACATCCACTTTGAAGCCATTTAAAAGTAGTAGAAGCCAGTGCTCAACAGTTTCACATGCTATGAATGCTCAGAAGAGAAGGCTCTCTTAAAACAATACTCCCATGCTGATATGTACAATCAGAGAGGTTTTGTTCGCTGCTCAAAATGTCAGCTTTCACAGTGAATTATGTAAATAATGTACATTTTCAAGAAGGTGTTTGCCAAGATTAAAAACCTTTAGCCTCCTTTTTTTAATTGCTGGTTTAAAAACAAAAACACGTTGCTCGCGTGCACCGAAATCATGACCGACATTCATCTTCCTTGACAGCAGAAACTGGCATATTAAGAAAGTTTTGTCTCTAAAGTTTATAACAATTGAATTTCTAGCGGAAAATGGATACTACAGTTGCGCTTTCTGTCTTCAGTGAAAGCATACAACCGTTAGTTTGTTAGTTAGTACCTATTTTTTGTATACAGTATGGTTACCTAGCAAACGAGGCTTAAAGACACCAAGTGGTCAATGGTTTTACATGTTGCAACTCCTTTTTGATTATCAATACAGTCAGTTTGAAACCACCTCTCTTTTCTTTTTCTTCAATCTACAATAAGTTGGTGGCGGATAAGGGCTTACTTTATGTTATTAAGTTTTAGATATTATAGGTTATTTTATTTAAACTACTAGTAGCAGTTGCGTAAATTAACTTAATATAATGGTAATCCTGAAAATTATGAATAAAAAAAGATGTGGCCAACCGAAGCAATAAAGGGTTTGGCATATTAATTCAACCTTTAAAATGTTCTATTTGTTGAGCAACAAAGAACCCTCTGAAATGGTTCTACATAGAACCTTATGAGGGTGCCACATACGTACCAAGCTATAGAACCCTTTAAGGTTCTATATAGAACCACTTATTCATACACTGTAGGTGAAATCAAACTCAACAGTTCTCATTCTGTGTAAAAACTGATTTCAAAGTTCACCAAAAGTGAATATGGGGCTTCAGGAATTAGACAAATTAAGTCAAGTTGCAGTCTTAGTGGAGCAAAATTACACTTTGTGTTACTGTCCCTCTCAGCTAGCAAACACTGTCCCCTGACGCACAAAGAAGACTGTATATGCCAAAAAGACTGTAACTGGGACTGTGGACACACACACACACACACACAATACCCGGACCTACATACAGAAAGACACAATGTATAAACACAGACACACACACTGTCTCTCTCACACACACATGCATGCACGCACGCACGCACACACACACACACACACACACACACACACACACACACCTATATACACATATATATATATATATATATATATATATATATATATATATATATATATATATCAATACGCAAATACACAAACATCTACCAGCTGGCATTGTCATAAGGACGCCATCCATCATGCCAGCTCTGTGAAGCTGTCAGCATACATTCCTGAACACAGCTTTTGCAGAGCACATTTGTCAACCTTGACGAGAGTGCATGCCCAACATGTTTGGATGTTTAAACTTATCTCATTACAGCCTTTGGAAGTTATTGTCATTCCCACAGGTGCTAAAATAATCCATAAACAGAGCTCTTCGGTATCACTATGGAGGCCTCAAGTGCTACAGTGAAAACCTCAAACCTCTAGAGGATGTTTCTCCATGCCATCATGCTCGTTTGTTTTCAGGGACTCGAGTGAGGATGCAGACATTGGAGAATTGAGGCAAAGGACAGGATGTCAGGGTGTGATAGAGCGTCCACTGCCCTCATTGCCTGTCTCTCTCCCGACACAAACAGCGCCCTCATCTCTGGCGAAGTATCACTTTTGTTTGTGCCTCGTACTGGTCAAACACACCATCCAGAAGATACCATCTATCTCTTCCGCTTTTTTCAGATGTGGAGGCTCAGTCCCAGCCCCCAGCAGGGGCCGGGCACACAATCACTGCAGAATATCGGCAGATAGTGGCTGTGGAGACGCAGGAAAATGCACCAAGAGTAAACAAAGTGTGTGTGCATGTTGTGTGTGCCTGTGTGCTGATATACTGTGCATGTCGAGCTACTTTTTGTTTTTATATGTAGCTGTATGGATGCATGTTTTGTCTCTCCAACCACATCACAGCGATGACCGCTATCTAATCACACATTTGTTGGGTTCAACCAAACCCCAGAGGAGTGACTTACCCCCGGAACAGGATGGGGCTGTGGGGAAATCTTGGACAGATGTGAAGTGAAGACACTTATGTCTTCATAATGATCTCTGTTTTTTTGGCGTTTTTTTTTTTTTCCTGCTGTAACTCATGCAACCTTACCCAGCTCTGCCCGTCCGTCTCCTCAGTTTTCTCCCCCTCATGCCAGAGAGACAAGCTAGATCCGTGAACAATCTGGGTTCCCCTCTCTGCTCCATAAATCCATCTCCCTGGGGACAGCTGGAAAGACAGTACAAGTGGGAGGCAGATAGAGCTGTCTGAAAAGGCTCCTGTTTCAAATTAGGATTGCTGGACAAAAGTCCCCTCGACCCTAGTCCATATCGACCACGTTTCACTCCGGGATAGTTCAGGTGTCGCCGGAAACTCCGCCGGATGTCCCTCATTTCTGCCGGATGTCCGTCACCTTCCTCTTTCTTTGTGTTGTAATTTTAAACTGCGGTGGATTTCTGAGGACTATGGTTAATTGCTCCTCAGATCTCTGCAGGGTAAATCCAGACAGCTAGCTAGACTATCTGTCCAATCTGAGTTTTCTGTTGCACGACTAAAACAACTTTTGAACGTACACATGTTCCACCAAAACAAGTTCCTTCCGGAAGCTATTTTGCAGCGGCACCGTTGCTCCGTCCGGCGCTTAGCGCCGCCCAAGACGACTGTGATCTGCAGCGCTGTGGAGGAAGGTCTGGCAATGCGAGACTACCTCGACCTCAAAGTTGAATTTATATCTACTTCCTGTATCCCCTTTCGTCCAGCAGTGTGGACGCACGCTGGAAGGTGAGAGTCAGTGTGTTAGCATGGATGTAGCTGGTGTCACTGTGCCTGTGGTCTCCTGATCAGGGCACAGAAAAGCACTTTACAGCCCTGTTAAAGGCGAATAAAGAGCTGTCTCTAAAGAGGTATATATTTCATGGCCTGTGTGCTCCCGTGGTTAATGTCCCAGCCCAGCAGGAGTTCGCTTCCTCCCTCGTTGTGCCTCCGTGCCCTGATGGACTGAGGTCAATGCAGAGTTGCATACTTCAAATGAAAATGGAGAAATGAAATGTGGTGTGTCAGCACATGAAAAACTGCAGATTTATAACCTAAATGAATGACCTGTTACTATCGCTGTAGACTGTGCAGACTGGCAAGTCCACAGCTTTGACATTTTTGTAAAACCTCCACTGCAAATTGTCAACAATGTTATTTTATGTAATTGAAAGACATTTGAGTTTATTTCTCGTTCTGAGGTGCTTAGGTCCCGTCACTTAAAAGCACTATTTGTGATCCTAATATAAACAAAGGGTTTGCACAACTACCAATATTCAAACTGTAGCTTTGGAACCTGCTCTTACATTGATTGACAAGTCTTTTAGGCTACATCTACACTACTATATTTTGCTTTAAAAACGAATATCAATTGCTACGTTTAAGCCTCACGTCCACGTTTTGGTTTGAACTACTGAGACACTTTTATAAACACTACTGAAACACACTCATGTGCTATACTGAAATGTTGTCATATACGCAACCTGATCTCAAAGAATTCCGTGAAATGAACACGGCTCCTTAACTCAAAATCTGTGGCAGTTTCACGGAATCGCAAAACATTCCGTGATAGGCCCACGGAAAAATTCCGTGAAATGAACACGAATCGCCGAACATTCCGTGATGGGCCCACGGAAGAATTCCGTTAAATAAACACGGCCCCTTAAGTTAAGGAAAAGGTCATGGGTGGGCTTACGGTTCCGTGACACGCGGGAAGAATGAGACAGAAAAGAAGAAAGCAACTTTAGGAAACCTGACATGCGGGACACGGACCCCGGTCTCGAACCCCGCTCTCCTGGGTGAAAGTCCTGTGTTTGACCCAAAAACCACCCCAACCAACCTCCTTACGTGGAATTTTGGCCTTACATTGTACTCGCTACCGTAGTCACTCTTAATCCTACGTCATCTTCTCATTGACTTTACATTGCCATTTTCACACATTCCGTGCCACCAACACGTAATACGCTGTTAACAATTTGTGATCATTTCACGGAATTCTGTGCGACCAGGCTGCATATACACTATTGAAGGTGAATTCCTGTTTCAGTTGTGTATATGAGAGTGGTTCAGTATTGCGCGTGAGAGCGTTTCAGTAGCGATTATGAGAGCGTTTCAGTGGCGTTTATGAGAGCGTTTCAGTAGCGTTTCAGTAGCATTTCAGTAGCGTTTATGAGAGCGTTTCAGTAGCAATTATGAGAGCGTTTCAGTAGCGATTATGAGAGCGTTTCAGTGGCTTTTATGAGAGCGTTTCAGTAGCGAGTAGTGTTTATGAGCATGTGTGCGTGAGGTGGGTTTAGTATGTGAAAATATATTTTTTCACTAGTGTGTACGAAAGCTTTTCACTAGAGTGTGTGAGAGCATTTCACTTGTATGCGTGTGAGGTAATTGTGAATAATGTCCCAGATGGCCCCTTATAATCAGAGACCATGGGAAAGAGGACAAGAGGATATGTTTTCTTTTGTGTTGAATGTTCGCTGTGAAGGAAAGCTGAGCAGCTGGGACAAATTGTTTGAAGGAAAGGTTTCCAGATCTCAGGATGGATTGATGGCACAACAGGGAACACTCAGGCAGCTCAGGTTCACTTCTGTCATACTGGACTGTTGGAGGCTGATGCAGGTACAGTGTCGTATCAGTCTTAACATGGCTGCTTTGATAATGACCAATGGTGGAAGAAGTATTCACATCCTTTACTTTAGCAAAAGTACTAATACCACACTGTGAACAAATACCATGTTACAAGTAAAAGTCCTGTATTGAAAATGTTACTTAAGTAAAAGTATGTAAGTATCATCAGGAGAATGTACTTAAAGTATTAAAAGTAAAAGTGCTCAATGCAGAAAAATCCTCCCATTTTAGAAAGTGTAAAGGATCCAAACAGTTGTGTGTTTAATGGTCTAATCATTTCAGCTGGACTTGTAGGCCCTTATATTGTTGGCTAGTTTACTTTATAATAAAACACCAGATTTTATAAACTATATGTGTTTTGTGTGCAAAAATGTTAAATTGTAAAGTAAACTAGTAACTAAAGCTGTCAGATGAATGTAGTGGAGTAAAAAGTACCATATTTCTCTCTGAAATGTAGCGGAAAAGAAGTAGAAAGTGGCATGAAAAGAAAAGACTCACGTGAAGTACAAGTACATCAAGTTTTGAACTTAAGTACAGTACTTGAGTGAATGTACTTAGTTACATTGATAATGACTGATCTCCCCGCAGGTGCTCATGGGTAGATCTGCTTCCAGAGTCAGGGCAGCATGGGAGCATGGCTAACACGACCCTGACCTCGCAAAGAATCATTTCCCCATTGCAACTGTCAAAACAAGCTTCATGTGACGTCAGTGGTATGACCACCTGCCTCTCGTTCCTTCACTTGAGGATTTCGGTGGGGGTGCAGGGGATATGCCCCCTACCACAATATTTAGAAGAGGTAGATTTTTTCCCTGCTAAGCAAAGCAGCTTTAGCTATGCTTTATGGCTCCTGTCTGTGGACTTCAGCATGGAAGAAACTTTTATTTTGAAAGTGCATAAGATTCAGACTGAACAGAGCAAAAAAAAAAAACTCTTAACTGGTTAAATAAAGAAAATACAAAGAATAGTTTGCACCTAAATAAAAAAAAAATAAAAAAATCTGTCAATTGAAATCATCCTCATTCAGCTGTCATTTCTTTTTTGACCCCATGTATGTTGAAACCCCATGGAGGCTCACCCAAACACCCGTAGATCCCATTCTGTCCTATTCACAACTATTGAAGACAACATCCTCCATTGAGAGTTTACAAAACGAAATTCTCGTGTATTCAATTTCTCCAAACAGCATGTGCTGCATAACACACTGAATAGTCACACGCCTGCACTAACTCTACGTACTCATTATGCTGTGCTTGGACACATGTATTTAGTCTAATGAAAGACTTACTTGCTACTGTATGGTCTCTGTAAACAGAGAGGTGTCAAGTCAAGGAAATGTAAGCGATAATTTGATAAATGCTAGTCTTTTGGACCCACAGTGCAATCCTAATCGACATTTATTTAGCTTGCATGTTTGCGTAGAGGAATGATTTTGCTTCTGGAAAATGTTTATGCTTTTTTGGACATGAAGGTGAGAGGATAATGATTGAGTTTTGCATTTTGGGGTGATGTAATCCATTAACAGTCCCAACAACAACAGTCCCATCTGAAATACATCAGTATAGTCTCGCTTTGCCAGACTCCTCCTCTAGCACAGCAGAGGAGGGTCTGGCTAGTCCACACAGCATTCCTAGATGGGAGAAAACATGCTCTGGTTTATTGGCATTTCTTTAAACCAATCACAATCATCATGGGCGGCGTTAAGCGCAACATAGAGCCTATGGTGCTGCTGCAAAATAGCCTCGAGAAGGAACTTGTTTTGGTGCAACGTGTACGTTCAAAAGTAGTTTTAGTCGTGCAACAGAAAACTCAGATTGGACAGATAGTCTAGCTAGCTGTCTGGATTTACCCTGCAGAGATCTGAGGAGCAGTTAACCATAGTCCTCATAAATCCACTAGAGTTTAGAACGCCAACACAAATAGAGAGGAAGGTAACGGACATCCAGCCGAAAAGAAGGACATATGGTGGAACCGGAGCAATCCCGGAAGTGGAACGTCGTTGATATAGATTGCTTTTATCCTATAAACCCTCAACAATTAATGCTAAAGGTCTCTTGAGCAAAGCCATCTACCTGTCTCTTGGACCCCATCCCTACGAGGCTACTTAAAGAAGCGTTACCCGTGGTTAACACTTCATTGCTAGTTATGATAAATATGTCTTTATTGACAGGTTATGTACCGCAGTCATTTAAAGTAGCTGTGATAAAACCTCTACTGAAAAAACCCACCCTCGATCCTGAGGTCTTAGCAAACTATAGACCTATATCTAACCTTCCCTTTCTCTCCAAGATCCTTGAGAAAGTAGTCGCTAATCAGTTATGTGATTTTCTACATAGCAATAGCTTATTTGAGGACTTTCAGTCAGGATTTAGAAAGCATCATAGCACAGAGACGGCACTGGTGAAAATTACTAACGACCTTCTAACTGCATCAGACAAAGGACTTGTCTCCGTACTTGTCTTATTAGATCTTAGTGCTGCATTCGACACTATCAACCATACCATCCTCTTACAGAGACTGGAACATTTAGTTGGCATTAAAGGAATCGCACTAAACTGGTTTAAGTCCTACTTCTCTGATCGATCGCAATTTGTTAATGTTAACAATAAACCCTCCAATTACGCTAAAATTAACCATGGCGTTCCTCAAGGCTCAGTGCTTGGACCAATTCTATTCTCCTTATATATGCTTCCTCTAGGCAATATTATTAGGAAACACTCAATTAACTTTCACTGTTATGCGGATGACACCCAATTATATCTGTCAATCAAGCCAGACGAAACCAGCCAGCTAGCTAAACTTCAAGCTTGCATTAAAGATATAAAATCATGGATGGCCTACAATTTCCTGATGTTAAACTCAAACAAAACCGAAGTTATTGTGCTGGGCCCGAAACACCTACGAACCTCATTAGCCGAAGATATAATTACTCTGGATGGCATTGCCCTGGCCTCCAGTACTACTGTCAGAAATCTAGGAGTTATTTTTGATCAGGATCTATCCTTTAACGCCCATCTAAAACAAACCTCTAGAACAGCCTTTTTTCACCTTCGTAACATTGCTAAAATTAAGAACATCCTATCTCAAAACGATGCAGAAAAACTAGTCCATGCATTCGTTACTTCCAGGCTGGACTACTGTAATTCCTTATTATCAGGATGCTCAAATAAGTCCCTTAAGACTCTCCAGCTGATCCAGAATGCTGCAGCGCGTGTTCTGACAAGAACTAAGAAAAGAGATCATATTTCTCCTGTATTAGCTTCTCTCCATTGGCTTCCTGTAAAATCCAGGATTGAATTTAAAATCCTTCTTCTGACCTATAAAGCTCTAAATGGTCAAGCTCCTTCATATCTTGAGGACCTCTTAGTACCTTATTGTCCCACTAGAGCACTACGCTCCCAGAATGCAGAGTTACTTGTGGTTCCTAGAGTCTCTAAAAGTAGAATGGGAGGCAGAGCCTTCAGCTATCAGGCTCCTCTCCTGTGGAACCAGCTCCCAATCTGGGTTCGGGGGGCAGACACCGTCGCTACATTTAAGACTAAACTGAAAACTCTCCTCTTTGATAAAGCTTATAGTTAGGGAGTGAGGAGTTGCAGTGAACACCTAGACCGGCGGAGCAGGGTGTATATCTGCAGACACAGCACCCCTGCTTTTCTCTGCTTCTCTTTACAGTCATCAGATTTACCTATCGTATAATCAATAATATAGTGCCTCTCCTAGTTATGCTGTTATAATTCTAGACTGCCGAGGAAGTTCCTTCTTATGACACGCTCTTTTCTTTTGTTTCCTTTTATGCACATCCTGTCTCAGAAGTGCTTGTTACTCACCTAGCTCTGCGGAGTTTACTCCCCGGAGTCCTTATGTTTCTTCTTCACCCAGAACATCGCCTCGGATTAGGGTGACACCAAGACCTGGGTCTTGGGTGCAGCTGTGGCTATGGACCTGCTACACCCTGCTACGCTCTGCGATTCCCTGCAATGCCCGGCTACGTCCTGCTGCGTCCACCGCGTCCACCCATGCTCTGCTGTGCCACGCTACATCCTGTACCGTCATAACCCCAACCGTCAGACACCGCCCACCAAGAGTCTGGGTCTGCCGAGGTTTCTTCCTAAAAGGGAGTTTTTCCTCGCCACTGTCGCAATAGCCACTGCTAATGCTTGCTCTTGGGGGAACTATTGGAATTGTTGGGGCTTTATAGAGTGTGGTCTAGACCTACTCTATCTGTAAAGTGTCTCGAGATAACTCTTGTTATGATTTGATACTATAAATAAAATTGAATTGAATTGAATTGAATTGATATACTGTAGAACCTATCAGTATAATGAATGAGTAGTTCTCAGTTTTGATTTTGCTGTATTGCAAACTTTTGCATCTCAAAACACTGCAAAAACAACAGCCTACTGCCAAGCTGGAGTTAAATGAAACCTCCGATCTAAAAAAACATTTGGTTGGCTCTTTCCTGCTCAGTTCCATATCCTGAAGGAAACACAACATAGCATAGGAAGGAACTTATCAGCCCAATCATCAGGAGGCAAAACACAAACTACCGGGATTACATCGCTGTCGGGGAATGTCTGCGATTCTAGGCAACAGGTAGGCAAGCTAGCGCTGTTACAACTCTTTCAACTAGAGCTGGGCGATATGAAGAAAATCAAGTATCACGATATTATTGACCAAATACCTCGATGTCGATAATGCGTCAATAGTGTAGGGCTGACTATCGGTGTTTTCACAAAATAGTAACACAATGACATTTTTGATAGATTAACATCAGTAATGTGGATATAATGACTAAGTGGGTAAAGGCAAATAATAGAACAGTCTGGTAAGTTCAGAAAATGACATCACTTTACTAATCCTGTAAAACCAGGAAAAGACATATTACGATATACAAAATCTAAGACGATATCTAGCCTCATATGTCGATATCGATATAATATCGATATATTGCCCAGCCCTACTTTCAACATGCTGAAAAAAGGCAGACGAAGGCAGACGAAA
This sequence comes from Sander lucioperca, assembly GCF_008315115.2. Taxonomy (NCBI): domain Eukaryota; kingdom Metazoa; phylum Chordata; class Actinopteri; order Perciformes; family Percidae; genus Sander; species Sander lucioperca. Next base: position 40,236,069 of record NC_050177.1, read on the forward strand.
GCAGACGAGTAGCGATGGTGCGTAACACACCGCAAAAATGATGGCGACGAACCTTCACCGTCGGCCCAACTTTGACTGACGGTCGACGATCTCCTTGGTGTGTCAGGGCTTTTAGCTGTCAACTTCTCCCAGAACATTTAGCATTTTGGTTTTAAGGAATTCCCTGGGACAGCACATTGATGGAGTTAATCTCTTCTGTTTTAATCTGACTGATGGATATTAAGAGCAGCCTCTGCGGCCCCGATCCCATCACCTCTGACCCCCTTTGTAATCCGCCTCTCCCATCAGCTCATTAAGCCCAGGGAGTTCACACCTCTTGCCATGTTGGGCCCAGCTGTGTCTCCCCAGTGGCCAGGCCGGCCTGGGGTGTCAGGAAAGGCTGCCGGCCTCACAGGCCCGGGCCTCTGATCTCGGCTGAAAATGCTATAAATCACAGAGTGGAGGTGATGGTTCTAAGTGCCCATTAAAGTTGGCAATAATAAATGTGGAGGGAATGAAAGGCTGTGTCTAGCTGTCAGCCTGGGCTGGGTAATGAGAGGAGCCTGTTGGACTTTACTAATGACTGATGATTAGGAAAAGGCTGGATGGAGTGTTAACAAACGTTTAACTGCAGAGCTGCGCTCATAAATGTTTCACAGCGACAATAGGCACCACTGTGCTTCCTTTGACTTCACAGCAATACCCTGTGCGAAGTATTCATAATCGCAATTCACCTCAGATCCAAACACCATTTATGATCCATTTGAGTTTGTACAATGTTTACGCTTTTAAATGTCACAGTGAACCACTGCGGCTCAGTTGTTTTAATAGGATTTGTGCTTTGTTTGTAGACTTTGATGGACATCCGCTAATGGACAAGCCTGTCTCTCTATTCATCAACCTGACTAATGAATCTTTCTACGTTCATACTCATACCAAAGAAGGTGTTGGGCTGTAAAATCTTTGCAGGCTGAGTTATACAGTGAAAAGCTGATGCAGCCTCAATGAAATCTGTAGACCTGCTAATGCAACTTGTTGTTTTTTTTTCTTTTTCGGAGGCCAGCATCCACAGTAAGTTTGTATTTTTGATTATTATTTTAAAAAAGGTTTTCTCAAAGACATTGACCAGGGTAGTCCTGAAATGATTAGTTGATTAAAGCTTTAGTGCGTAACTTTTTGATATTAATGAACGTCCGTTACATTCAAGCCATTGCCAAATGAGTTGCTACAAAGCTAATTAAGACTATCAGCTCCACACAACTCTCTCTGTATTTCTCAGTATGACTCAATGTTCAGAAGATTGTGGCGTCCGGTGAATTTCCCCTCGCAGAAACTCGAGTGAAGATAATGACCTCTTCTGAAGACTCCATCATGTTTTTTTATTCCTCCGTGTCCTCCTTGGCTACTAGCAACTGTGTGGAGCGGGGGGGTGGGCGTGCGCGATTACCGAAGGCTTGGATCATGTGGCCAACGATTGACAGAAATCAGCAGTATTTCTGATAATAGATGAAAGTATCCTTGAAGCAAAATGCCAAACATTAGCTAGTCTCTGGAAGAACTTCACAGCTCCCGCTGTCTCAAAAAGGCTAAAACCATCCTACAGGACTCATCACAGCCCGGTCACACACTGTTCAAACTACTGCCGTCAGGTCCATGAAAACAAGCACAAACAGACTACAAAACAGCTTTTATTCAACCGCCATAAGTGCATTGAATAGTGCTTCTAAAGTATAGTTCCCACCACTTATCTATGTCAATAGGGCTATGTGCAATTTTTAAATGTGGATGCCTGTATGAGTGTGTCTCCTATGTGGTTTTAGCATTAATATGTATGCAGTAGTAGCATTCTTTATTAATGTATTTATTAATGCATATATTACCTCATATTTGTTTGGCACTTGACAAGGACTGCACTTAATTTCGTTGTATCTGTTACAATGACAAATAAAGATATTCTATTCTAGTTCCAGCTTCTAAAATCTCATGATCCTTTGCGAATACCCAATCTGCATCAGAGTAAAATGTCCGCAGACAGAGTCACTCAGGAACACTACACACGCAATCAAACAAACATGCTCATATTCATAAGCTGCACTGGCCAGCTGCAGGAAAGCTAATATTGGGCTTGGTGGTTAGGGTGACGCGGTGTGGATTAGGAAGCAGCGTGGGTGTGAAAGAGCTCTCTTCAGAATCTTATCGGCCCGCAGACTGAACCCCCCGCTGCTGGACAACCCTCAGAGTCCACCCAAAGACCGCTTTCACCGGGAAGCCAGGTGGGTCGCCACATATCTGAGGAGTCAGTCTATCTAGTCCTGAATCCCTGCATTCACATGCACACACACGTTCAGGACTACAAATCCCAACTGGTTCATTTGGACTTTATGTTCTACCTTTTAGATAACTGAGATTTAATATTGCAAAGCAAAATAAAAGACATAAAGACCCAACACTCAACACATCTGAAATGTTTATGGGGGATTTGAGAAATGGGATTAAAGTTAAAGTCTTGTTCTTGGTGTTTGGAGGAAAACAAGTGAAGTGTAACTTTTATGTCGTCAGGAGCACTGATGGGCAGTAATGCGTTAGAAGTTTGTAATCCGATTACTTTTTTCGAGTAACGAGTAAAGTAAGGGATTACAATTGCAAAAACAGTAATTAGATTACTGTTACTTCCCCGTAAGCAGGCAGCATTACTGCGTTACTTAACCGTGATTTTGTCTCGTGAGTGACAATGACGTATGAGCGCCGCGACGTCAGTGGTAAACACCGACGTGTAGTGTTGAACAAGAGACAACATGGAGCGCGGGAGAGAGCAGGACCATGCAGCGTTTAATGCTTGGAAGTACCGACATTACTTTGAGTTTGACTCGATTAAAGGTGACAAAAACATCAGCGTCCGCTGTACACTCTGCGTGGGAAGAAAACTTTTATCTACAGCGAAAAATTCCACCTCAAATCTGAGCAAGCACCTAGCAAGCCGGCATAGGAATGTGAAACTCACTGAAAAAAACCCTGAACCCCCAACTGACATGACCGCTGCAGCTACATCCAATACCACTGGGCGAACCTCCGAGGGCCCTTCTCCTGCTAAACAGGTGAAAATAGACTTAAAAGCGACAGGACTTAGTGCCGCTGAACTGAAGAAGCTCGTCGCTGGCTATATTGTCGAGGACATGCTGCCAATTTCCACTGTTTTATTCAGGTCGTGCATCATGTTTTTGAAAAGTACTTAGTAAAGTAACTAATTACTTTTGAAAATAAATAATCAGTAAAGTAACTGGATTACTTTCTTGGAGAAGTAATCAGTAATCGGTAACTAATTACTATTTTCAAGTAACTTGACCTACACTGGTCAGGAGTCTCTGACAAAGAAATGTATAACCTCAGCACAGCTACACATCAGCTCACGTCATCATCAGAATCAGAAGTGTGTATTGCCACAGAAAGTTACACTAGAAGTTACTCTTGGTGGTTGGTGCATACATAAACAAACAAACATATTGAACATAAATAAGAATAAACAATAAATACAGAAACAAATATATAAAAAAAATAGCTGTTTAGCATAAGAAAAAGGAGGCGGAATAGGTTGAGTGCAAAATGTAAAGTATATATATATATATATATATATATATATATATCTTTATAAATAATATATATTATATTGGTTGTAAGTCATTCTCTTGTTTTGTGCAAACATCAACTAATGTTGAGAACTGTTTTTATCTTGAAAATGTAACACAAGGAAGAGAGAGGGGAGGAAAGAAAGAAAGAAAGAAAGCTAGAGAGAGAAAAAGAGAAGCACAGGCCTGACTGGATTAGGAGAGGGCCTGTTTTTCCTCTCCATGTCAATGCACTCCTGCACCACGATAGATAGATAGTGACGGCCTGCCAGTTGGTTTTCATTACATCCTTTGCACTTCAGCCCTACCCAGAAAAACAGCATCCCTCCCTTCCTCCTGCCCCCTCTTAACTGAACACACTTTTCCCTCTGAAGGAAAGGTACAAAATTGCCAGAGGCGACTTTTTTTTTCCCAATGTATTTTTCTAATATCCTCTTCAGACTTGAAGTCTCCCCCAGCATGCCTTTTTTTCTTTTAAGTAAAACCCTGTCATCTACCCCGTGGGGGCTACGCTGGAATGCTACTTCAATATAAGATCTGTACCTTTGCATTTTCTGTAATGCATGCCTATGTGTGTCCAAATAGGTCTCTGCACGGGGGGGAGGCAGGGAGTTTTCAGTCAGGGATATGGGAACAAGGTGGAACTGTGCTTTGTTTGTTTCCCTCTACACATACCGACCCAAAATTGAACAGCAATAAAATAAGGCACAGATGTGCATTACTGGCTCAGACTTCAATTGTCCGCAACCTGGGTGAAGGCCCGGTCACATTGTATTAAAAAGGTGGATGATCTGACTCTCTCTCTCTCCCCCCCGCTCTCCCTTCTGAAGACCTGTTATCTCTCCAACATGCTGTGCTGCCTGGATGCCAGCATAGCGCACCGATAACCACAACCAGAACATCTCCCCTCAGAGGGCTCCTCACCCTCGTTCGGCTCGAGTCACGCCATGCTATACCTACGGGAGCGCCCAGCTTCAAAGAGAGCAAACTCGCACACGCAACAGAGCCACAGCAGGCTGATTTTGAGCGGATAAGACAACTCCTGTCTGTTCTCTGAGAAGCATTGCCCCTTGACCCTTTGGCTTTAACGTTGACAAACTGAACTGTTCATTATTTCAATCAATCAGAAATTCCTTCCTGTGTGCGCCTCCTGCTTTAAATCACTCGCCATTAGCTGCTTGTCTCTGCATGGTTCGGAACTGCAGGAAAACCAAAAACATGCAACACAATGTGAAAGAAACACAGACATTTTGATCCAAGTGAGTGGAGCAGCAAATATGCCAACGCTGAAAAATAACACAGGAAACAAACTGAATAATCTTAAATCAACTTTAAATACATCGGCCCGAGCTCCGAGGGCCTCGGGGAGGTTACTGTACGGTTATGATGGACACACTGTAGTCATTAGAAACTGCTGCTCTTCATTTTTGGTGGCAGTTGTCCAGGCTCAGGCGGAAAGATTTTCAGTTGCAGGGCCTTATTGTGAATAAAACCGCTGCCATCATGATCGCCTTACATCTGTTTTGTTTCTGCATAATAAAATGCAACGCTGTAAATTGACCCATAAATCTCTTGAGATGTTCATCAGTCCCTGTTGGCTTTCCAAATGTTCTGATTTGTGTTGCGTGTGTGAACTACGTGCACATTCACATGCACACTTTGACCCCTGCCAGAACTGTAAATGCAGATCCCAGCAAGAAAGAAATGAAAAAGCAGAAATGAAAAGCGTCTTGTGGAGATTTATTAGACATGGCTTGATTAACCCTACAGATGATTAAAGTTTGTATTAGACTTATTTCAGGTCACTATCTATCACTAGTCTTGCATCGCTAGACCTTCCTCCACAGCTCTGCGGAGGAGGGTTAGGCGGTGCTAAGCGTCGTACAGAGCAACGGTGCCACTGCAAAATAGCCTCGGGAAGGAACTTGTTTTGGTGGAACATGTGTACATTCAAAAGTAGTTTTAGTCGTGCAACAGAAACCTCAGATTGGACAGATAGTCTAGTTAGCTGTTTGGATTTACCCTGCAGAGATCTGAGGAGCAGTTAACCATAGTCCTCAGAAATCCACCGGAGTTTAAAATTACAACACACAGAAAGCAGAAGTTGACATTCGGCCGAAATGATCCAGCTGAATTTCCGGCGACACCTGAACAATCCCGGAAGTGGAACGTCGTTGATATAGACAACTATATCACAAAATGAATTGTTAGTCCCTGTTTTCATTGTTTACTTCCCAGTGTCTCCACTTTTGGTTTTGGTTTTCTTTATTGCGATCTATTTGTTGTTGTGTATATAAAAAGACATGTCAGAAAGAGAAAGGGAAAACCAAATGGCCATTTACTCTGCAGCTTTAGCCAAGCAGAGGAGGAACAGTATGGGAACTGCTTTTAGCTCCACAGCCTGCAGATTTCTCCAGATAGCATATCTGCCTCTTTAACTCTGCCAGAAAGAGTTTGTATGGGACCCAGACCCTTCAGTGAGCATCAGTCTGTTGATGCAAAGCAGAGCAATTACAATTCCTGCCCAAATTGCAGAAGGCATTGCCTCTACAAGCTGAGGCTTCAGTGTATTTGACTCACTTCACAAGACTACTATGTACACGTTGTGGTCTTATCTACTGTAGCCGAGAAGCGAAAGATAGGGATAAAGAGCTACAGAGCAACGGATTGGGAAACAGGATCGCTCAAATGACACACAGACAAGTAATCTGTGCACTAATCACACTAATTAGTTCACTCAAAGGAGGGTTAGGTCTGAATATTAGCCTTGAGGCATCTTTTTCCTTTTATCTTGGGCAGTTAGCTCTGTTAGTGAAAAAAAAGCAAGCAGTTCCTGAACAAGACTGAAAAGACTATAACTGTACGGAACATATTTCTGGGATAGAAGAAGCTCAGAACTCTGTTATTTTTTATTTTACATTAGATTAAAACATTTCTACACGCTTGTAATGTCTTTGGATGATGTAGATGTGCGTTGAGATTGCATACAACCAGCCCTCTATTGAGGAAACACTTCACCATTACGGGAGCAAATAAACTTTTTTTGGGCAGACTTTTGTTTCATTTTTTACATTATCATAAGCACCGGTAGCTTTAGGTTACATCTACGCTACTACATTTTGGTTTTAAAACTGAATATCTTTTGCTACGTTTACCCCTCGCGTCCACACTACTCCGGTGTTTCCGAGGTCCTCTGCAAAATAGCCTCAGGAAGGAACTTGTTTTGGTGGAACGTGTGTACGTTCAAAAGTTGTTTTAGTTGTGCAACAGAAAACTCAGATTGGACAGATAGTCTAGCTAGCTGTCTGGATTTACCCTGCAGAGATCTGAGGAGCAGTTAACCATAGTCCTCAGAAATCCACCAGAGTTTAAAATTACAACACAAAGAAAGCGGAAGGTAATGGATACCCGGACGAAAAGAGCGTGATCCGGCGGAATTTCCGGCGGCACATGAGCAATCCAGAATTTGGAACGTCACGGATATAGACTAGGTAGGCTTACATACCATTCAGTAACAGTTCCCCCTCGTCGTCGCTCCAAGCTAATAAATCCCTGCTCTTATTGTTCACCATTGTAGTTCTTTCTCCAAAGTATTTTCTGTATTTTCAACTTTTCCAACTTTCCAACTGCAGAGTAATGTCAGACAATCTGCTTCCTGTTTACACCGACACACACATGCCCAGTGTGTGTGAATGGTCATGTGATATGTGTTGTCAGACGCGTTAATATGGACGCAGATTAGTTCTGCTACGGAGCCGAAACTCTTGTGTGGACGGAGATCGTTTTTGTCTCAAAACGCTGCCTTAAAATGAAATAAAGTAGTGTAGATGTAGCCTTAGCTATTCATTTTCTGTTCAAGTTACTGTGAGTAGCATCTTGCAGAAGCCTCATTAAAATATAAAGGCTAACTGTGTTCTTCCAGCTGACAGTACAACAAGGAAACACATAAAAAGGTGCACATAGAAGTTATTATAAATAATATGGATGCCAATCGGTTTGAACGCAAAGCACTCAGATCATACGAAGAGCAATGCTCCATGTGCATTTTGTAATCTATTGTAAAGAAGGAGTAAAGCTCTGACCCCATGACATGATGTTTACTTTGTCAATAGCTGCTTGAAGTGGATTCATAAACGGTCAGTGAACACCCATATTACATTTCAGAAGCAAACATAGTTTTAGGGCAAGCATGTATGTTCATCTTTGATGTAGGGAAGCAGAAGTGAACAGTGCGTAGTGTGCGTGTGTCTTTGAGAGTCACCCGAGCGAGGGGTGTGTGTTGTGCGCCTGTGGGCCCCCCCCCCCCAGTATCAGCAGGTTGTTGTGTGAGAGCTGCTGGTGCTGTGAGACCGTCCCGCGGTGTGAGAGTCGAGGAGCTGGAATCATCCGAACCCCCTGCTGCAGCTCCAACATCTGCTCGCCCGCCGTAACCAATCAGATGGAAGAGCTCGGAGCCGCGACGAATCCGCCTACGCGGTGATCTTTTCAGGGGATCCTGGTGGAAGGGGTTGGAACAAAAGCAAACCCCCACTGCATCCACTCTCTCCATCCTCCCCACAGCCTTCTGGCTTTGATATCTTAGACCCCTGCGTGGAGGAGTAGCCTCCCTTGTTCATACCCCCACACACAAACCACCTCCATACAGATAATCCCATGGATCATGACAGAAAAATGACGAGGGTTCTAGTATCCTGAGCATGGTTGACATACATCTACATGGCCCTTTGAAAAGGTTGTTTGTTACATTTCTTTCCTCACCTTTTCACAGGATGAATTGGGATATTCCCATGCTGGAATTCGAGGACCTCGTCTGTTGAGAGAGACTCATCTGCAACCTCAGCGTTTAAACTGTCTATCACGTTGCTCATCTCTTATCTACACATTCTCGCTCGAAGCTGAGATAAACTCTGACAGCCCGAGGATACACAGGCGTCATGCAAGCAGATAGACATAGCAACAGCGGTTTTTCCAATTTCAGATAATCAGACCACAGAAATTTAACCCGCGTATAATAAATCACAGTCTTTAAGATCCTGAGCTGTTTTGGAGGCCAGCATTATTTGTGATAACAGACACACAGACTGTCAAACTAACCAGAGAGGGCCCAGACAGTCAATGCTCTGGCTCAGCCTCATCTCAGCAGGCTAATGACATGGCTCTCTCTCTGAACATCTGAGGAATTGGCACACAGGCAAAGGAAGGGTTGGGTTCACTGAGTGAAGTGCAGAAGGTAATTATGGGATGGAGTAATGGCGGGACAGACAGAAGACACAGGGGGCACAATGGAAGTATGTGGCAAAGAGTTGACACAATGGGTACCCGCACAGGGATGACATCCACTCCATCCAGATGATAGGCCGTGACCAGCTAGGATTACGGCGTGCTGAAATATGTCTCTCTAGGCTCATATGACCCGGCTGTTTCTCAGGACGACTTCAAACTATCAAAAGCGGAGTTGACTCGGCGCTGCCACATTAAAGCACATAAATCATGTTCAATAGATAGACGATACCTCCATTTCTGTCCTCCTAAATATCAGTGTTTTTCTCTGGGTGATGCCCACACAGTACCTGGGGAGTGCCAGTTTCAGGGGGTAGGTGGAGATTGTTGCTCCATTGTGGAGCAGAGGGGACAGGTGAGAGCTTTTCCAGGTCTTATTTGATCTCTAAGGCTACATCTACGCTACTATTTTTTAATTTTTAAACGACATTTTTGAGACAAAACGATTTCCGTCCACACAAGCATTTCAGCTACGTAGCAGAACTAATCTCCATATTAACACAACACATATCACATGACCATTCTCATACACTGGGCATATGCGTGCCGGTGTAAACAGGAAGCAGATTGTCTGATGTTACCCTGCGGTTGAAAATCATGGACGTAGAAGTTGAAAATACAGAAAATACTTTGGAGAAAGAACAACAATCGTGAACAGTAAGAGCAGGGATTTATTAGCTTGGAACTGTTACTGAAAGGTTTGTAAGCTACCTAACCGATAAGACTGACTGACGATCGTCTCCGTTTGTGCCCGTCCAGACTACAAAGCAACCCCATTTTCAAACCAAAAGGTTTGTTGTAGAGGCTCGGAATTGCCGAGTAGTGTGGCGAGGCAGAAATTTAGCAAAAGATAATTGTTTTTAAACCAAAACGTAGTATTGTAGATGTAGCCTGAGAAGAAGACAGAAATCCTCCACATTTCATCAGCTCATCAGGTAAAATAACTTGAATCTTGCCTGATGAAGGTCTTAATCATCATAAGTATATAATACAACAGTATTGTATCGAGTGTACATGATTTCTGGTTAACTGTACTTGAGTTCTGATCTCTGAAAGCATCTCTCTACTGATCAGGCTAGGCTCAAAGCAGGAGGGCGCTTGAGTCTATATGGCTCTGGTTTCAGAGCAGATGTGCCCGGGTATCGGGGATCACCTGGGGAAGACTCGGCCTCCTGGCCCGGACCAGCTGCCCCTAATAAAACAGGTGCCTAATGGCTATAAAATCAGGTTCGGCCAGTTCATCGTTACTACTTAAATATATGCGCATTAGTCAATCCTCTCCCTTTCATCCTCTAGGCTGTCAGCTCTTATTTATCTAATTGGTGTTACTGGTGAAGAGGCACTGACATGCGGCCCTTCACCCTTTCCACCAGCCTCCCTTCCTCCCTCCCTCCCCGGCCCTCTCACCGGCCATCAGACCTCATGTCTCCAGCTCCATACATGCAGGCCCACTACTTTTATGCACCTCTGCACATTGAACTCTGTGTAACCCCTGGTGGTGATGAGCCTCTGACAGATCAGACCTGGCTGACGTCTCACTGCCGAGAGACTGAAGGGGGGCCACGGATCTGGCCTTTTGGAAGTCCAGTTTGAAGACTCGTCAAATGCCAAGGCACTGCAGCAGTGTATACTGCTTTGAGGCACACAGAAATAACATGCTGCTATGTCTCAGGTTCTTGTGAGGTAAACAGTAGAATTAACACAACGCTACACAGTGCAAGCTTTAAAGCAGCCATATTATGCTCATTTTCAGGTTCATAATTGTATTTTAAGGTTGTACCAGAATAGGTTTACATGATTTAATTTTCAAAAAACACCATATTTTTGTTGTACTGCAGTGCTCTCTCTCACTGCTGCAGATCCTCTTTTCAGCTGGTCTCTGTTTTAGCTACAGAGTGAGACCTCTTTTCTTCTTCTTCTTCTGTACTATCTTTGATTGCACTTGCACATGCCCAGTGGCTCAGATGTAGATCATGTCAGCTAGCTAGCTCCATAGACAGTAAAAGAAAGGCTGTTTCTACAACTTCGGTCAGTTACAAGGCAGGATTAGCTAGGAGACTTCTAAATGAGGGCGCACATGTAAGTAGTTCTTTTGTAGATTATGGTGAACTTGTGTGGTGTTGTAGCAGTGCTTTGCTATTGAGAACGAGGTAGCATGCTAGCGTTAGCATGCTAGCGTTAGCATTAGCGTTAGCAGGCTAACACTACGAGCTAATGGTTGCGGTTAGCCTGCTCGTTTCGGCTTGTGACGTCACAAGCCGTGCCGATTTTGAACAGCTCACCCAGAGACTGAAGGCAGGACACATTCAGAAACTGTATCTCACTCTAAACAGCATGGATGGATTTTTTTCAAAGTTTGTATGAGTGTGGAAGCACCAGAGACACAAAATAACACCCCAAATCCCAGAAAAAGTGATTTTTTCATAATATGGGCACTTTAAGGTATTTTGCAAGCTGGACGCCACTGCTGCAAGAGTTGAGCTAGGATTAGCCACCATCAGTGAACTCACACTGTGTTCCCAACACCACCTTAGGTGAAAACGGTTTTTTTTTTACCTCTTATTCAGCAACGGGTTGCATCTTTAAAACTATTTCTGTGATATCAGTCTATCCAGACTCAACTGAAGACTGAAATGTGACCAAACAAAGTTTAAATTCAAATTTTCCACAGATTTTGCCAGGTTTTCCAGACACAGAATTACAAACACAGGTCCACTCTTGCCTTCATTACTCTAGCCAAGTAAAGTCAATTATTTATCCAGCCCAATATCCCAAATCAAGAATTTGCCTCAAGGGGCTCAAGCTGTTAGAGGTGTATTATTATTGGGTCCAAACAAGCGCATGATAACAGAACAGAGCAGTGGGAGTTTCTGCTCCACACTCACGGAGCTGTTCTTTCCCTCCGCTCCCCGGCTCAAAGCCGCTCCCGACCACTTCGCTCACCGCTTCCTCCAAAAAATGACAAAAACCTGTGCTGTATTTATCAGATGAACAGCGGCCACCCTCCCTTCATGCACGGAGCTCCATCAGCAAAATGTCCGCTGGATGACAGACACTGGCGGCATGGAGAGGGAGGGTGGGCGCTGTTCATCTGCATGTACTCTGCTGCAGTAACATAGACACGGGCTCAGCCATGCTGCAAACTCATGGTGTGAGCGGTACCAGCGCGAAATTGGAGCGGTGTGGATGAGGCTACCCTCCAACATTTTAAAAATCCGCTCTGCGCTCCTCGCCCCCACGCTCCCCGCTTGCTCTGTTCACATGCTCTGTTCCAAAACCAACCCGGTCTCACGCCAGTTCGTAAATAGTCACGTTATTTTTATTTATTGATTCGTGTACAGGTCACAATTTTCTCGTTTATTTCGTGTACAGGTCACGATTTTCGAACGTTACCATTTCACAAACTGCCACGACACTGGGCTGCTCTGGGGGACGCAACAACGGGGAAATTAAACGCCACAAAGGGGAAATTAAACGCCACACGCCGGCGACAACAACAGGACGGACCACCACACACGGCCACAACGGGGAAATTAAATTAAAAAAAATTTTGCGGGACGCAATCCCCAGGCACAGGGACACGATCTGCGGTCTCTGTGGCACGCAACAACGGGGACATGAAACGCCACAACAACGGGGCGGTTGCGGTTAGGAAAAGAACTGGGAAAGGAACCGTAACACCGCAGGACACGCCGACAACAACGGGACGGTTGTGGTTAGGAAGAGAATAATGTGGAAAGGAACTGCAACACGCCGGACGCGATCCCTGGTCTCCGGGGTGAAAGTCCTGTATTGTTTGACCCATCCACCACCCCAACCAACCTCCCTACGCGGATTTTCTGCTTTTCATACTACTCCCCACCATTGTCGTGTTGTGATAATGAAATATGCTTCCCATTTAAATACATTACATTAAAATTCGTAATCACCACACGTAAAAAACGACATAATCGTGTCCTGTTCACGAATCAATAGATTCAATTACGTAAACATTTCACAAACTGCCACGAGACTGGGCTGTCCAAAACACAGACTTACACTGCCGTGATTGCCCAGGAATGACTCATGAGGATGGTGAGGGAGATATCCAAATGTAGTAAGATCAACAGTTATAGAGAACAGAGTATGGACAGGAAGTGTGGAAGGCTGACAGGAAGAGAGGCCTGATTTTACTGCGCCGGCGCTAAGAGGGAGTTTCGAAATCGAGAAAGCAGAGAGGACGAAAGGAGGGGGGGAGGAGTCGTGTTGACTGCCTGAGAAACGAAAACTAGCTCTCTGAAAGAGTTTCAGTCAGGAAGGCACAGTGGCTGCTGGGTAATTTATAGCACAGAAAGGCTTGTAGGGTGAAAAACATTATTTTAGCGGGCCCCACATCCTAATAGAAGCCAGATGTAGAGGGATTAACAAAGACCATTCCCCCCTTCTCTTTCTCCCTCACTCTGCCTCTCCCTCTCTCACCCTACCCTTATCCCCCCCCCCCTTCCCCCTCTAGCTGGAGTCCCTACTGTCTCATTTTCTTCCACTCTCTTTTTCATACTCGATCTCAGGCTTTCCTCCGCCACTCCTGCATATTTTTCCTTGAGAGTGCGAGATGCACTGGGAATATGAGAGCAGTCAACACTCTTTTGAGGTGAGACTTAGCAAAGCGTCACTGAGCCTTTCCAAACAGATCCTCTGTTTATCCCCGCTCCTGCTCGTGTGCAAACGGGAGCTTTGTGGTCGCTGATGTCACTTCACTCCAGGGGTTGCCAGGCCACGCGCCAGGCAGCAACAAAACAGCCTGGCATCACTTTACCCAATGCTATCAGGGACTCATTTGTTTCCCTTTACAGCGAGCTCTCCGGGCCACTAGAAAGGTAGGATCTAACAGTGGAGAGAGACACTGTTGTAATGTGGCGCCAGAATCTTCAAAAAGCTCTTCATAGCTGTGAGCTTGTGGCAGCATCACAAAAGCCAAAGTGCCCATACCTGGCCAGTCTTTGAAGGCCAACCAAGCCGCCGCACAGCAGACAATGCCGAAACCCGTATCATGTGGGCAAACCAACTGCAGCGCCAAAAGTTTCGATGAGAAAGTCGGACAGATGTTTCAAGTCAGTTTGAGTGCATTAATCACTAAAATGTGTTGAGCGAGAGAGCTGCCAATGAAAATGGCCTGCGCTCCTTCCAGCAGAATGCTATCAGTTCCAAAGTCAACACATTATGTAAATTGAATAAGATCATTTTCACTCTTCTCTCAACACTTACATCATCACCTGGGAATAAAAGCTGGATGTTGCAAGACGCGTTGCAGCCTCACAAGACCTCTGCTGCACCGAGTCAGGGCAGGTGCTTCTGGGAAAGTTTGCACTGAAGTTTGCTTTGTGGCAGCTTTGAATTTGTGAACAATTCACTGTATGTTTTAACTACTTTGTGTGTGTGTGTGTGTGTGTGTGTGTGTGTGTGTGTGTGTGTGTGTGTGTGTGTGTGTGTGTGTGTGTTCATTTCAGCAGTTTGTGTGTGTATAGGTATGTGCAGTGTGTTCATGCACAGCCCATGCTCTGTATTTGGAAGTGCAGTTTGTATAACTGTAGTTGTGTTTGTCTTTAGCATGTACTTCTGTGTGTGTGTGTGTGTGTGTGTGTGTGTGTGTGTGTGTGTGTGTGTGTAAGCAGCGGGGGCAGGAGCTCAGAGAATGACAGTGTGTCTGTGGCGGGGCAGAAACTCGAACCCTCTGATCTCGTCTCGGAGTCTCCTGCCTCCCAGCTGTCACTGTGCCTCTGGCATCCTACTCGGCCTCTCGCCCCCCCGCCCGCTCCCTTTGAAGACAGCTACCCAGGAAATTGAAAGCTGTTTTCAAAGAAAGACAACAGAGAAGAGAAGAGCACAGACACAGCAACAACAACAAAAAAGGAGTGTGTGTGAAAAGAGGGCGATGGAGAGGTTTTAGGTTAAAAAGGGGTAGAGATGTTCTTTAGTAACGTGAATCTATCTTTACTGTCTCCACTATAGTTACGCTGATGAATCATGTTCTTAATCAGAGCGATGCTGACCAGACATGCTCCCACCACTGGTGGAATGTAACTAAGTACATTTACTCAAGTACTGTACTTAAGTCCAAATGTTGAGGTACTCCGCTACATTTCAGAGAGAAATATTGTACTTTTTACTCCATCTGACAGCTTTAGTTACTAGTCACTTTACACATTAAGGTTTTTGCACACAAAACACATGTAGTTTATGTTTATTATAAATTAAACAACCCAACAATATGACTATAACGGCCTACACGTACAACTAAAATAATTATCCGATTAAGCACTTAGTTGATTGACAAAACTGTTTGGATTGCTTCCCTTTTCGAAAATGGGAGGATTTTTCCGCATTGAGTACTTTTACTTTTAATACTTTAAGTTGATTTCCCTGATGATACTTACATACTTTAAGTTAAGTAACATTTTCAATGCAGGACTATTTTTACAGTGTGGTATTAGTAATTTTACTTAAGTAAAGGATCTGAATGCTTCTTCCACCACTGCTTACCACAAAGTGCATTTGCTGGTAAAATGTATTTCTTCCAAACATTTTTGGATTAAAATTGTTGAATTGTGTTACTTTATTTCAAAAATCGAAATCAAAAAACACATACGCATTACAAAAGCATAAGAAATGAAAACAGATTAACATAATGGACGTTACAGCCAGTGGGTATAAAAGGGGTAGTGGTGTCCGACCACATGTTCTCGGTGTTTCTACAACACATGTACCGGGGCCCTCTGACCCGACGTCCTGCTCTCTCTGAAGCCATTCAGGACTCCCAGGGAGGGAATCGCTCATACAGTCCAGTTTCCTTCAAACGTCCCCTCCTCATGTCTCCTAGACAATATAGGAGTGTGCCAGAGCGCCAGGGTTCCACGAGTTCTGCTGAGGTTTACACTGGAATAACATTTTGATGATCCATGTCTCAGAGGACAGGAGCCAGGCACAGGGGCAGACGGTTGTGTGGTTTGGCCCAACAGCGGACAGCTTAGAAGACAGGCAAACAAACAGTGATGGACAGGTGGGGCGTCATACAGGGCGTGGAGCAGCCGGGATGGCAGTCAGATGGAAAGCAGCAGCAGAGGATTCAGATTGGCATGTTGGCATGAAGGTTTAGACTGAAGAGCGAGTGTCCAGGGCCAACAATAATGTCTGCCTCATTAGATCTGGACCACGAAACCGAGCAGTTTGTTCCAGAGGGGAAAGAGCTTGTGAAGTGCTCCTGGTCAGGACTGTAAGGTTTCATAAACACAACAGATGGGTTAACACACTGTTAAATAACAAGGTAGAGAGTATGGTTACTGTTTGTGGTAATGAGACACTCAGTGTGCTATTCTTTAAACCTCAGTCTGTGTCTTTGCTGCTTTTACCGTAATGTCATACTTTTTCATAAAAGAATGTTAAATATCCATAAAATTGGTAACACTCATAGGAAAAAACATTTGAGCTCTCTTTGGTGAGAGTTAAAATGGTCCTGTAACCGTTTCTTATTTTGATCGTTACTATAACCAAATATAGACCACGTGGCGTCACAATGAGTCTCACTCATCAAGAGAAAGAATTCTTTAAATATCAACAGTAAAAGCTGCATTTTGTACAGAATGAAATACATTTTAAATTTTCCTCATTTTATGAGCAACGACTAGCCACTTTGCACCCATGTTTTACTGTCACAAAGCTCAGTTGTTGAAAATTGTAATTGCAATGAAAAACTAATATCAACCTTGTTAAAAAAAAAGACATAAAAGAATAACAAAAAGAGCAAAAATGAATAACCTACCCCCCAGTCTTTACCATGGTAAAGTGCACAATCCAATAAGATAAAATGAACAGACAATTTTATATAATAATAAAAAAACAAATGAACAAGCACCATTAACATCAGTGAGATATACATTCTCCTTCCTCACTTCCGTACTTTTCAAACTCGAGTCCAGACAGCCTGGCAGCTGCACTCACTAAACGAGACCGAATGACCCGTTCTCTGGAACCTGACCCAGGAAGAACCACAGACCCATGCAGTCAAATCGCATTTCTCTAACATCGTATGGAGCTAACATAGCCTACCTACATACAGCTGGGATGCTGAATTATCAAAATAAATATTTTATCTTTATGTAAACGTAAAATTAGCCTGAAATCCAGACCCAAATCTGAAAGATTAAGGGTCTGGCATTGAGTAATGAAAATGGTCCAACTTGAGGGGCAGCGCCAAGCATGCATTTGAAAATCTCACTCCACGCAACTGGATAACACAACGACCAATCACAACAATACATGGGGTAACGTATCTAGAGCGTACCCATACGCTTAACTACCAGCGGAGCTAACTGGTAGATTAAACTCTTGCCGTATCCGGTCGGCAAAACAGCAAAAACGTCCTTCTTGCAAAGGAACGATTCGAGCTCGTCTTCTGTTCCTCTTTTAGATAAAAAAGCCAAGTCTAACTTGTTCATTGTAGCGGCCAAAGCCGTTTCAAACAACTGGTATTCATCCGTAGCCATCTTGCAATGTTTACTAATGACTTTGACGTCGTAGCGCTGTCGTCATCTGTTTAGCTCGCCTCTGGCCCACCTATATCAGATACACCGATGTGATTGGTGCAGCTCGGCTACAAGGGCATAGTTAATGAGCATCATTACTCAATACTAGAGTGACTCGTGAGCAAATTCAAATTGTGCTCTCGCGAGAACTCTGGATTTCCAGGGTAAGGGAGAAGTTTTGTGGTGGGCAGCACTAGCCGTCCAACGTGCATGTTCTATAATGGAGTGTCACGGAGTAACTAACGCCATGTTTTGCAAAAAAGTATCAAAACTGGAAAGGTTCAAAAGCTTG
The DNA here is from genome assembly GCF_008315115.2 of Sander lucioperca. Taxonomy (NCBI): domain Eukaryota; kingdom Metazoa; phylum Chordata; class Actinopteri; order Perciformes; family Percidae; genus Sander; species Sander lucioperca. The sequence goes on from NC_050177.1 coordinate 40,253,801, forward strand.
GACGCGTTTAGGCGTATCAACTCGAAGGAAACGATTCGGTGAACAGAACCTCAGACTGAAGTTCAGACATTATTCTCTGGAAGATATCACAAGGTATCGAGTGGGAATAGGAAACTGGAGAAAGCAAACATAAAAGCGAATGAACCAAAACAGGAAGTACACCATTTAATCAAAGACTTGCATTACACTAACCATCAGAGACAACAGTGTAAAAGTATCAGAGGGTGGATTTTATAGCGAGGTTGTTTTAAAAGTCAGCACCCCAAAATAAGTTTGATATTTCTCTTGCTGATAGTTCCTAAATGTGATATGTTTTTCGTTCTGCCCCTGATGTGCTCTCTCTATGACTTTATTGTGTCTGCTTAGATTCCTCTCTAACGTTACTCAGTCAGTCCATTCATGAGTAGACAAGAGCGCACCCCTGCACTGCTCCCCTTCTACAGTTACACTTTAGCGCCAGCTGGAGCAAAATATTTGCAGGAGTAAACCATTACATGACTAAATGTGAGTAAGGGAAAGCACGAAACCATGTAATTATGGAGTAATACAGCCTGAGGGGCTGGAGGGTTAATTCACCCAACTTTAAATGTTAACAGTCGCACGAGTGTAGATCTTTTCTCCATTCACACAACTGACATCCACGGCGCCTGTGAATGGGATAAGCCTTTTTTTCTTTATTAACAGTCAGACGTATCATCATTTCTAGTAACAGTAGCAGCATGAGTCAGACCTTACAAAGAAACTGAAACCCTGCCGTGTGATTTTCCAGCGTTGAAATGGAAGATATTAGATGATATCCATACAGTTAGCAGATTAAACTCAGCGGCAGTCTGTAACTTTGTAACTTTGCCTCCCACAGGAGGTCAGGAGTTCACCGCAGCCTCTTATCACACCTTCTGATGTCTCTGTAGCCACGGCAACAGGTCTACAATGGTGAACTGGAGACACACACCTATTCACACACACACGTGCGCACACACACACACACACACACACAAACACACACACACACACACACACACACAGGTACACACATGCACACAGGTTGAAAAAGGAGGCTTGAGAAGTGTTGACTTACACTACAAAGAAACATGTAGAAACACATTGAGGCTGGTGCACTGATATGAAGTCAGCACCACAGAAACATGGATCAAACGGATCCTCAGATATTTAAACATGTAACTGGAGTATCGCATTGTGTTGAAGAAGGCATTAAACAGCGTTTGACTTTTATCTGATGTAAAGAAATGTCTTTAGGTTTAAAGGAATAGTTCAACATTTGGTGAAATATCTATCTATCTATCTATCTATCTAGCTATCTAGCTATCTATCAAGCTATCTAGCTATCTATCTATCTGTTTTATTCTGCCTCTGTGTGTCTCCTCCACTCTCTAATCACAGCAATAACAGCAATAACTTTTGTGACCTGCATCCCCAGGTGTGGAGGTGAGGGGTCAGAGCTTTATGGCGGAGCGGGTGGGGGTCGGGACCTGCACTCCGTGGAATTTGGGTGTCACCATGGCAATCACAATGGAGGCGGTGAGAATGACAGGTAGCCCCTGGGGCCTGTAAATAACAGATATGCTCTCATACTAATGGGAAGGGGGGCAGGAGAGGGGTGGGGGGGGTAGCTCAAAACAGGAAATGAGTATAAGAGGGAAGGACAGGGGAAACAAAAACAGACAAATGGGAAAAGATAATTGCATTTGAGGAGCAAAGGAATGCCACCAGCTGAAGGGCAGAATCTCATATCCCGCTCATAAAACCTCGCCAAAAGTATAAATTCAACAGTTTATAGGGACTCTTAGACTGTTCCAGTACTCTAGTCTGTTTCTGGTGAAATATTTTGGATTGGTCTTTGATCCATTTCATTTATCTGTTAAGAAATAAATCACAAAACATAGAATAGGAGCGATAAATTGGCACGGGTGACTCTTTTTGCATTTTATAAAACATGGAAGTGAAATGGATAGAAATATGTCAAGAAAAGCAATAATTAAGATCACAGAGGAGACAAAGAATGATATATGATGATGATTTTTTTGGGGGGCATTTTTGGCCTTTATTTTTGACAGGACTGATGAAGACATGAAAGGGGAGAGAGGGGGGGAATGACATGCAGCAAAGAGCCGCAGGTTGGAGTCAAACCCAGGCCCGCTGCGTCGAGGAGTAAACCTCTATATATGGGCGCCTGCTCTACCAGCTGAGCTATCTGGGCGCCCAAAGAGTGATATAACATCTTTATATAACAGAGATCAAGTAAAAAAAAATAATTAATGGAAGAATACATACAGATGAAACAGTTGAACTGGATCACTTGAAATCAGTTTTATAACATTCACATTTTTGAAATTTGGATATAAAAACAGGCTGCAGGCACATGATAAGAAACATCTTAGATCTTGGGAACGGAGCAGGAGATTGTGAAAATCGTCCAAATCACTGGAGGCACTGTGAGGAGACACAAGCTTGAGACGGGGCCAGCTTCATCCCAAACACTCTGCTTGTCTGGCTTGTCAAAATGTGGAATGAGGAGCAGAGAGGAGGCAGGTTGTTACAACGTGTTTGAAAAAAGCACAAGCAGAGACGGAGACCAGCAACACTTTGCTTTGGAACCTAGCGAGCAGGAGACTGCGGCGTGTAATGCAACTCGTTTCCCCTGCAGGCTCCAGAAAATTCCTCTAAGCCAACACGCATGCAGGCCTGGTGCCAAGGAGCTGCAGGGGGTACAGGAGGACGAAGGGTGGTCAACGTCAAAACACATGGGCGTATGAAACACACTGTCTGTTTCGGACTGACTTCATCTGACATAACTTCCCTGAACCAGGTCAAAGTATTCTCATGGGTTCGTATGATATCCTACCAAATTACGGCAACTGCTGGTCGGTCACGTGACGACCGTTCACATGACGGTTAAGTTTAGCGGTCTTTACAGTTACATTTAGCAGAGAACAGGTGACTGTGAGCCGGGTAAAGAGCACCGTGAGGTGACGGCCGTTTCAGCGGCCGTTGTGTTTAAGTTTAGCCGACAAAAGGTCACCATCCTGCAATCAAGTTTAGGCATCAAAGATTTGTTCAAAGATTGTGGTTTGGGTTAAAGCACCGGTCCCCTTAAGAAGTACTCCCGGGACAGGAACACTCGTTTTCTGGGTGAAAGTCTTGTGTTTCCCCCTTAAAGTGCTCATATTATGCTTTTTGGCTTTTCCCCTTTCCTTTATTGTGTTATATATCTTGTTATAGGTTTATTATAGGTTTACAAAGTGAAAAAGTCCAAAGTCCACCCCAAAGGGACTTACCATCTCCAACAGAAAACACTGTTTACAAACTGCTCCAAACAGCTCTATTGTAGTCCAGCCTTTACTTCCCTGACAAACGTGCATCACTTTGTAACACATGTTATAATGCTCGCCTAGCTGCTAGCATGGCACGCCCTCATACTCTGCTTCTGACTGGCTAGTAGTCCTTACCTAGCTACTGCACATGTGCGACTCCCAACAAAGATGGAACAGAAGTGAGATGTCTCACTCTGTAGCTAAAACAGAGAGCTCAACACACAGGGTGAAAAGAGGAGCTGCAGCAATGTGCAGTACAACAAAAATATGTTGTTTTTTTTTAAATGAAACGATGTAAACCTATTCTGATATAACCTCTAAATACAATTATGAACCTGAAAATGAGCATAATATGAGCACTTTAACTTCTTTTGGGACGCAAACTCGGCCCCCCACTTGAAAGCCCCTGTGTTTCGGGCTCTTATACAGCGGCAAACATTGTGCTGCATACAGTAATAAATATGTGGAATACATATGAATTACATGGTTGCATGATAGTTCATGGGAACAGCCTGAGCAGGTAATGATGGTGAAACCTCTATTTAGGATGTGGAAAATTTAGGGATTACTTCTAACTGGAAACATATTTTGGAAAATGTAACCGCACAAATGGACGTGATTCAGTTCTACGCGGGCGCCATTATGTCCATTGGCTTTGTAAAGTGATTGCATTATTTTAAGCTGCATGATCAGTAAAGTTTCCATGTTTTTTTTCCCTCCTTTTTTTGTCTGCACAATGAATCCATAGAACCAGCTGTGGAGCACTTATTGATCTGTCCGGACAATCCAAAATAGGGCTGGAAACTGGATACGTCAGCTCTGTCTGCACTCAGTCAGTTGATCCAAGGGAAAATAAGGGACTCAGGTGTATACAAAATAAAGAGATGGGGAGGAACGGCCCATCTCTCAAGGAAGGGAGGGTGGGGGGAGTCCTTCACCCACCCCCAGGGTAGGTCACAGTCCCTGGCCTTTGACCTCTCTCTGAAAGAAGGGAATTTAGGGGAGGGAGAGAGAAACATGTCTGAGCAGAGCGAGTAGTAGAGGAGCCGAGGGAACAAAGACTCGACAGAAAAAGCACGCCACGTAACACGTCTACATTTAAAGTAGGACTGTCAGAAGTTACAACCATCCTCAGTAAAGATGGAAAAATCTTTAAAATGAGTCCGATGTTTTCCCCATGTTATCAATGTAATCATGCATACATGTTTTTTAGTCCTGGACAGTTTCTGCAGCCTTTTTGTGCAATCAACCAGTCCATCATCTCATGCATACCTGAGTGATGCTGATCAGAGTCTCACTCTGTGCTGTCCAGCCTTGGAGCCACTTCAGAGGTTTGTTCATCTCTGTTGTTCTTCACTTTTCTTCTTTAATCTGCATTAAAGGGCCCGGGTGACCCCTGACCCCTCATACATCTGTCTCAGAAGGCATGTGCCTTCCAGATGTGGACGTACCTGATTCCAAACAATTCATAGAGGCATCAGTAGATGGCAGCACACAAAGTTTACATGCAGAAAGCAAACCTGTGTTTAAAAAAAAAGCAATTCTTACAAGTCACTTCTTAAAAAAGCAAATTTGTTGTGTGTTAAATGTTTGTGCTTCCATTCCATATTCAACTTTATAATAGCAAGCATTTTGTTTTGGAAGTGAATCCCTGCAGATACCATTTTGTACTTAATACTTTGCTCTTCCCCATGTGACAGATTATCAGTGTACGGCTGAAGTCAGTCATGATCATTCTTTTAATGAGAATGACAACCACTGAATGGAAAAGTAGGCATGAAAGACGATTCACAACTCAGAAAATGATAACAACATAATTCAAGCCAAAATAATGACCTCATTCTTTTTAAAAGAAAGTCAGCGACAATATGTGACTTGTTACTTCTCTTCCTGCTCCAGATGTTCAGGGTCTATAAAAACCCCATTGAGGAAGAGTGGGGGTAAGTTGTTTTTGTGTGCGTGTTTAAGTGTGTCCGCTCCTAAATCTGAACCCAGCCAGCAGCTGTTCAAGAACATTTCACATTCACGTTGTTTTTTCTTTTAAAATGCTAAAATAAATGTGTTCCACATGAGGTACAAGGGATGGTATTTAATGATACTCATAGGCGTAGATTTAGGGGATATCCCCCCAATATTTAGAAGAGGTAGATTTGTCCCGCTTAAAAATATTAAAGAGACATCCCACTCCCCAAAAGAGGTAAACATAATCGTTCAGGGGGCTCAAACATGCATATATCCTTCTAGGGCTGACGCTGGGTTGCGTTTCTCCAAAAGCTGAATCCGTCTCATCTTTAAAGTGCTCATATTATGCTCATTTTCAGGTTCATACTTGTATTTAGTGGTTGTACCAGAATAGGTTTATGTGGTTTAATTTTCAGAAAACACCATAGATTTGTTGTACTACACATTGCTACAGCTCCTCTTTTCACCCTGTGTGTTGAGCTCTCTGTTTTAGCTACAGAGTGAGCCATCTCACTTCTGTTCCATCTTTGATGGGAGTCGCACATGCGCAGTAGCTAGGTAAGGACTACTAACCAGTCAGAAGCAGTGTATGAGGGAGTGCCACGCTAGCAGCTAGGCGAGCATTATAACGTGTGTTACAAAGTGACGCACGTTCGTCACAGAAGTAAAGGCTGGACTACAACAGAGCTGTTTGGAGCAGTTTGTGAACAGTGTTTTCTGTTGGAGATGGTAAGTCCCTTTGGGGTGGACTTTTTTTCACTTTGTAAACCTATAACGTGCACAAAAAAGATATATAACACAATAAAGGAAAGGGAAAAAGCCAAAAAACATAATATGAGCACTTTAATACAGTATTGACGGAAAAACAAAAAGTGAATATTCGTATCCCAAAATTGAAAATTGAATACCTACCCAACGAACAAATATCCGTATAGTCGGATATTCGGATCCAGCCCTGCTTCTTACCAGTAAATATTTTCCATTTTCCAACGATTTCAGACGCAGGAAATGAAGTGATTGACGCTCAACGTTATCATGTGAACACTGAACAGTGTTTCCAACTTGGCGACATTCTTGCTAGATTTAGCGACTTTTTGGACCTTCTTAGCAACTTCATTTCTAAAAGGCGACTAGCAACAAATTTAGTGACTTCATTCCAACAGGGGAAAAACGGGGTTCATATTATATTGTAATTTATTTCCATGTATGCTGCTCAGCGTAATCACAGTCCACAGATTCTCTCTCCCTCTCCCTCTCCCTCTCCCTCTCCCTCTCCCTCTCCCTCTACTTTCGCTGTGACAGCAGGCAGATGACGTCACAGTGAGCATATGTTGTGATCTGGAGACTTTTGGGGACTTTTGGAGCTAGTGCTAGCTACTTTCATTGGAAAAAGAGTTGGCAACACTGCATGTGAATGACATTATGCTTTGCTTGGTTGAGAACTTGAGACGTGTGATAGTTTATGCTTAGTTCCTTTAATATCTGACTTGGCTTGAGATTTGCAAGTAATAAATAAAAACTTGGAAAGGAAAACCTTCAAATTTCGTATCATCTTGACATGAGAGAGTTGTGACTCGTGAAGACTTGGACTAGAATTGCCTATAAGGACTTAAGACTTGACATTTAGTTTCACAAGACTGCTGGCTTGAACCTGTCTCAACTGCCTCGAACCTTGACATGAGCTTACCCCAAAAGACTGGTCTCCTCTGACCACATCAGCTGGGCCCCGGTTCGCCTCACATTGGGGCCCAAATAAGGGCCCAAATAAGGGCTCCAACCTTCTTCTCAACCGGCTTTTTTCCCTCCATAACCCTGCTTGCCCTATGTCCGTCCATACAGGCAGTCTCTCACAGATGAGGAATTTCAACCCATCCTGATCTGTAAATTCATCATCCACGTATGACTCCCCCCCCCTCCATCTTCTCTCGTCACTCTTCATTAGGGAAGCACGTTCGCATTTTCTCAGTCCCCAAAGCTTTCAGCGCCACAACACACTCTTTCCCTGTCCGATTAAGCACACTAACAAGCTTAGCTGCTCTGTGAAAGCCAGATTTACCGCCGTTGCTCTATGCTGGTAATTATTGGCAGGGCACACTGTAACAATTCTGGTCATAAAACGCTTACTGCTCTGTCACGGTCCACCTCCCCACTGACCTCCCCACCTCCATCCTTCCTTCACACCCTCTCTTTCTCTCTCTGGCCTTCTCTC